>NW_005367209.1:2640394-2656883 GCF_000412655.1 Myotis brandtii
CTGGGACCCCCCCCTCCCCTCCCTCCCCCTCCCTGTGTACAAATTTTGCATATATATATATATATGAAGAAAATCATTAACACAATCACGATAGTTTAAATATCTACCACCCCAAGGTTTCTTTGTGCCCTTTTGTAATTCCTTCTTCTTGTACTTCTCTATCTTCTTATCCACCAGAAAATCACCAATCTGTTTTTTATCACTATACATCAGTTTGAATTTTCTAGGATATTATATAAATAAATGCATACAGTACACACTAAAAAAAGGTCAATGAGCAAAACAAACAAACAAAACATCCGGAGCACTCCATTTCTTTACGTAACAAGTGCATTTAGAGGTTAACCCTTAGGTGAAAATCAAATTTATTTTTGCTAGAGCATTTATCCTGTTTTTCACAGACAATAGATCATCTTTCATTCTCTATAGTTTCAGAATCCTTAATATAGTGCAAATGGTCCTACTATACAGTGTCGTACTTGAACAGAGAATTTTATGTTTCTGGGGCTTTTTGAAAGCAAGATGTGCTGAGGACAAAAAAACACAAACAAACAAAAATGCTGGATACTCCCTAACATAAGAGCTTCAACTGCCTTTGGACCTCTGCTCTCCATCAGGCAGCTCTCCATCAGAAAAATCCTATTGCTTGGGGAGCACAGGAAAAGTTCTCAATGAAGATGTCAGCTTTTAACTGCGCTTAAAGTTTCTCTAACTTTTATAAGCCACAGAAATGAAACTCTTTGTTTTCAAGAAAGGCCGACATATTTGACACGACTGCAATTAAAGTAGCCTAACTTGTAGCACACAGGCTTTGTAAATGTTAAGAACAATGAATCAAGAAGAGACAATTAGCATAATTCCAAACCCTTCTTTCAAAAGCTCACTCTGCTTGCCCTTTCAGCAAAGGAAGCTTTTCTGTAATATTCTCTGACCTGAATACAGTCCATTAGAATTCTGAAGACTCTGATAGGGTTTCAGCTAGAATCTATAACCTCTGGTTAATTGCGGTATATTACACATTTTGTGGATAAAATACATTTGGGCAAGGATAGATAAGTCTGTTCATGTTAATTCACCGTTGACATTCATCGTTCCACTCCATTTTCAGTGATGATATCCCTGGCATTTCAGTAAGCCCATTTTAATTAATATCTCCACACCTCTTTAAATACCAGTTTCCATTTTCCATGCCAGCTGTAAATTAAGGCAGTTTAAGGTCTGTTAGAAGAGCCCATCTTCTGGGATTTCCAAGAATCAACCTTCCCTTTCATTTGAATAAATAAATAAAATAAATAAATAAATACTTGGCGTCCAACATTCTCCTTTATATAGAGCAGTGGTTCTCAACCTTCCTAATGCCACGACCCTTTAATACAGTTCCTCATGTTGTGGTGACCCCCAACCATAAAATTATTTTCGTTGCTACTTCATAACTGTAATTTTGCTACTGTTATGAATTGTAATGTAAATATCTGATATGCAGGATGTGTTTTCATTGTTACAAATTGAACATAATTAAAGCATAGTGATTAGTCACAAAAACAATATGTAATTATATATGTGTTTTCCGATGGTGTTAGGCGACCCCTGTGAAAGGGTCGTTCGACCCCCAAAGGGGTCGTGACCTACAGGTTGAGAACCGCTGATATAGAGCATTCTAGTCACATCAGACAACTTTGTTTCTTATCTGATCTAAGGCTAAAACAGGGTGCCTCCAAGGAAAGATGTATTCAGTGACATTCAGTGACATCAGATATCCTTAAGCCTGGAACTCAGACAGTTTTAGGGGATGAAGTTGTGGCCCCGGTGGAGGTAGCGGCTGGGAAGAGGGAATGTGGGTGGACCCTGAAAGTAAACAGCTATGATGCTTCCAGCACCGGCCTTGTCTAAAAGCAAGGGAGGTCATGCGAGTTCACATCCAGAGGTTTAGATGAATTTTATATTTCAATCTGGCTCCCCATCAATGTCTAAAAGCTTTCCAACAAAATGAATCCCCCCACCTTACTCAGGTCCAAAGAAAACGTGCTCAGAGGCATTCTCGTTTAGGGATGAACAACTGGTGGGTCTGGCTTTGTCACTTACTAGCCATGTGAGTGGGGACAGTGATTCAACTTCTCCATTTCCTCATCTGTACAAGGGGGTCAGCGAGCTCTTACCTCAGAGACTTTGCTCAGTTAGCATAAAGGTTAGTACATATCAGTGCAACGGAAGTGCTCAATAAGTGTTATTTTTTAAAACATTGCTTTTAACAAGACACCCTCCTTGCCTAACCCTAAGCCCTCTAGGCCTTGACCTTGGTGTCTTTTTGTCAAGCTTGTATTACCTAATGGTAGCAAGGGTTTTGCTAGTCAGTTTAGAGAGCACTCCCCACACCTTAATACCTAATCACCTTCAATATCTGATCAAATTCCTTATTCCCTAACCCTGGCATCAGTTCACCCTGGCCTGTCTTGAGAAAAAATCATTTCAATCCACTTTGGCCACCATTCCCCCTTACCCTCCATGTTTCCTCCAAGCAATTTTCCATCCAGTGACCCCACCCTGCCCCTTAAGTATAAATCCCCACTTGTCCTTTTGCTATATTCAGAATTGAGCTCAGCTCTATACTGACATCCCCTTTCTGCGATTGCAATAGTTCCTGAATAAAACCTGTTTTCACCGCTTTAACATCTGTCCGGTTGTGAGTTCTCTAACATTGCTGCCGTTACCATTATTATTTTAAAAGTTGTACTTTATATACCTTTTCATGTTGGTCACAACTCTGGGAAATAAATTAAAAACAAAATCAGTTTTCTCTATTTTCTCTTTACTTCTTTGTTTCGTTAGGTTAGTTTTAATCTCGTTAAAAGTCATCTTTTTCTCCTTGCATTTCTCACAGGCTTATTAACTGTGCATTAAAAAAAAAAATCTGTGTTTTTATTTTGCACCTAAGAGGTCCTCTTGGATGAAAATTCACAGACACATCCTAAAAATGGTACCCAGAATACATACCCTTGAATGAAAATTCACAGACACATCCTAAAAATGGTACCCAGCTGCTAGATAGAATATGGGCTATAGAATGGAAGACCCACTTTTATAACAAATCAAAGGTTAAGATAAAAATTCATACCTATAAAAATGCATGTTTAAGCACCCAATTTCAGGGAGGAACTTTGTTTTCTAAGAATGAACCAGACATAGGCTTAATATTTAATGGATGCAAGACATACTGGGTTAAGTATTCTATTCTAAAAGAGGTAATTTATTTGCTGTTCTAGTTATAAAATTTATTTAAAGCACTGAGTTCTTACTGATGTAATTGTCTAAAAACTGTTATTTTTTATTTCCTCAAAGACATACTTAGGGATTCTTGCAAAGCAAGGTACTAAAAGGCAACTAAAAGGAGTAAAGAGGCAACAGCGCTCTCAGAAAGCTCACTGTAGTTAGCAGGCACCAGTTGCCATTCCAAGTGCAGCTTGCGGGCCATCGGCATTACATCCCTGGGATGCAGGTAGGAATGCAGAATCTCAGGCCCAGACCTACTCAGTCAAGATCTGCATCTTCACAAGAACCCCAGGGGACTTGTATGCACGTGAACATTTGAAAAGTCCTGATCTCAAAGGGATCTGTGCAGAGCATCATGTGGTCCAGCATGAACGCCCTTAGAACCTGCCCTGAGTGCTCAGGAGGCCAGTGGTTTCCCCGTGTTGATCTGTCATGAAGCCTGACATCAGTCCCAAGAGGCTAATCCATGTGGGTTGTTCTGGAAGATACCTCTGTCAGGGTGTTGCTGATGGGGGACAAGAGATGGAGATAAGGGTCCTTTCCCCAAATACATATTCCAGTTACCTGACCAGAAAGAGGTGGTGGTGGTGGGGGGGGGGGTTATAAACATCAGAAAGACAACAGTACTGAAAACGTGGAAGTTCATGAAATCAGCTGCTAGGCAGCTAAGACTTACTTAACAAAATAACACACTTGGTTGCTTATGCAGTAGAAATGTGTTTTCTTACAGTTACAGTGACAGGAAGTCCAAATCACAGCATAAGCAGGTTTAATTTCTCCAGAGGCCTTTCTCCTTCACTTGCAGATGGCTGACTTCTTGCTGTGTCCTCACAGGGCCTTTCCTCTGTGTGCATACATCCCTGCTCTGTCTTCTTCCTCTCATAAGGACAGCAGTCCTCTTGGATTAGGGCCCCACCACTATGACCTCATTTAACCTTCATTACCTCTGTAAAGGCCCTATCTCAAAATATAGTCACATTGGGGGTTGGGGCTTCAACATATACACTTCTGGGGGACACAGTTCAGTGCATAACATCAACCATGTACATAATAAAACATGAGTCCTGGTTCCATACAGATTTTAAAAATAATCAAGTAAGAAACAAACACCAAGGCAATTTATAAGCATCGCCGGATGGAAAGACAGATCATTACTATGGTGTCCCTGCCAACATCCCCCGCAAATAACTTTGATAGCTATTTCTTCATCCCTCCCCGCCCCCCTCCTCTGGAGGCCTCTTCAGGCAGGTACCATGCCTGGAGCTCTGCTTTAAATGTATTTGAACTTCTCTACAATTCCCAGTGCAGAGGCTTACTAGTACATGAACCACCATGTATTGAATCATGTCTTACACAGTCTCAACTATTTTGATACAGACAGTTATTGCTCTTCATTGCAACACCAAAGGGTCATTTCCAATATGGGATCGTCTAGGAAAACTTAGTCTCAGAATTTTTATTTTGGTGGAGGTTGGGGAAGATTATGTGAAATCTTACAATTTCAAAATTGGAAGTGTCTAAGTGGTCACCTCATTCAACATTTCCATTTTACAGACTTGGTCTGGAATATCCAGCAATATTTAATAATTAGTCCATGACCATTTAGCTAGGAAAAACTGGAACCGAGGACTTTTGACTTCATATGCTACTTGTCTCTTGAACCTTATTAATGATGTTACTCACACAAATCTCAGTCTAAGCAACTTGAATTAATACACCACTAATTTGAAAACTTTATGATGTCAGGTGAGAGAGTTATAAGCTTTGCTGCATTGGCCACACATGTGTAACTATGTGATTTCTTCCCTGTGCAATCCTGTAGGGATGACTTTAAGTGCTCTTGAAAATAGAAAGAAAAAAATATAAAAAATACAAAAACAAAAGGTTTGTGATGTCTTCCATAACTCTTTGGAATGCCACAGAGGCCTCTTAGGATGGGCTGGTATTATTCCTGTTGGGATTCCCTTGTTTGCACCATTATGATATTATATAAGAAAGAGAATCAAACTGACACACCCCCTCCTAAGAGGGTCCCTAAGGCAGGCTACGTTCAGAACAGTGCTGTACACGATCTGATAATTGTTTTAATCTCTACTAATTAATAATAACCCAACTCATTTAGTATAAGCCCTGGGAGAATTCTCTATTGCCGCCGCTCAAAGCTAAGTAGATCCTACATCATCCCCCTTTGAATTCTAAATGGTTTTTATATTTGATAGCTCCGGTGTTAGTTCTCACCATTAGCAAAGGAAGCAGATCATTTTTTGTTCTTAAAACTTTGGCATAATTTTACAAACTAAATGACACTCATGGTAAGTAAAATAACTTACATCTATTAAAAGATATTTTTAGGCCTGCACATTTAATAAAAATACTGTTATATAACTTAGACCAAAAGCTCATCCTCTACCCTTTCACAGGCTCCCAAACACACACACACACACACACACACACACACACACACACACACACACCAGCTGAGGCTGGCATCTACAGATTCCACACTGTACTTACATGAAGGTTCTGGCTTTTATAGCTCAGACTTTTAAGTTACTTTGACAATTCTGTATTTTGAAATTAAAATTTGTGAACCTGAACAAAACAGTGTAGCGGGGCTGAGAGCAGCACTGCTTTTACAGACTCTGGTATACATCAACGGGAATCTTAAATTGTCCTTACTCTAATTTACATCAAAATGAATTTTGCAGAAAGTGTGCAGAGGAGACCCTTGAATTTGTACATTTAATATTCCAAGTTTTATTGTGAGTGGCCACTAGGGCCTAAGGCACATTGGGATTTGTCCTTGTGAATATCCTCAGACTTTATAAGGCCATAAGGGAGTGAGGCAATGAGCAAACCTGGCCCAGCCACCGGCCCAGTATCTGCTTTTAAATGAGAATTCGTTTTTCTCTACTCCTCATCATGTTGATACTAAATCTGCTACCACCATTAAACAACTTTGTTTCTTTGTGAAAAATATGCCTGGGAAGAAAGCCAAAGGCTAACTAGTGTTGGTTAAGTGATCCAGAAAGATGATTCTTTTTTTTAAAGTATATTTTTATTGATTTCAAAGGAGAAGGGTAAGGGAAAGAGAGATGATGAGAGAGAATCATTGATCTGTTGCCTCCTGCATGCTGCCTACTGGGGATCCAGCCCACAATCCAGGCATGTGCCCTGTCCAGGAATTGAACTGTGACCGTCCTGCTTCATAGGTCAACACTCAACCACTGAACCACACCAGCCAGGCCAGAAAGATGATTCTTGAGACAATTGTTTTGTGTGATATCAAGGGCATGTCAACTCTATAGGTCATATTGCATTTCAAAAAGTCAGATAACAAAACCAATATAATAAATGTCTATGACCAGGTTTAACTGATGTGATTAGTCAATGAGCCTTGCTTATTCACTCAAGGTCTGCATGCATTCATTCAGCAACCAGTTATGGAAGCTGAGGTCCTGAGTTGGGTGCTGAAGTGGATTACAATCTGGTGTTGAAAGGTATTATCAAACTGTCAAATTTATGTAGAGAGGAAGCAATAACCTGCATTCTCTAGGAGCTGGAACGATTTCATGGAGACGGTGTGCAAATTTGAATTTAAAGAGAGAGAACAATAAAAATAAGAATAAATACTATTTGGACACCTGGAGATTGTAAGGAGCAGGGGCCACCTCAAATTTAGGGCACAGTGGAAGTAATGTGCCTCTTCAGAAGCATATCAGCATTGGGACTCAGAGGAGAGGGACTCAGCTGAACTTGGGACTCTTGTATGTGACAGCTTACCTGAGACTTGAGAGAGAAAAAAAAGCACCCAGGTCAAGAAAGCAAGAACTTGCCCTAGCTGGTTTGGCTCAGTGGATGGAACGTCGGCCTGCGGACTGAGGGGTCCCAGGTTCGATTCCGGTCGGGGGCGTGTGCCTTGGTTGCGGGCACATCCCCAGTGGGGAGTGTGCAGGAGGCAGCTGAATTGATGTTTCTCTCTCATCAATGTTTCTGGCTCTCTATCCCTCTCCCTTTCTCTCTGTAAAAAAATCAATAAAAATATATATTAAGAAAAAAAGAAAGAAAGAACTTGATAGTATGAAAATGAGGTAATAATATGGTCAGGGAGACATGAACCAACTTGCTATACCGTGAACTAGAAACTGCTCATTATTAATGGAGTGAAATGTGTGTAGAGCATCCTGCAAAGTGAAGAGATTGTAATTTTTCTCAACTCCCTCACATCTAGAGCAATTCTGGAAGAGGCTAGTGTAAGGAGGAGCCAAACTGTGACACTTGAGCTGTGAACACTTCCAGATTAGTAAACTGTTCATGTAGCACCAGCATGTGAGGGGCATCTGAAAGGACCTAGATGTAGGTCCTAGAACACCCACTTAGATATGCACCCAGAAGAGCAGCGCTGAGAGCCTTGGAAGCATCTTGGCCCCAGAAAGTGAACAAAAGGCCCAAGGATCATATTGGGAACATGGCCATAGCATGGGTAAGAGTAAGCAGTGGGGGCAATGGAAGGGCGAGCTCTTCTGAGTAGAAATATCAAAAGACCTATGATTTTTTGGGAATCATAGGAGGCTAAAGAGATGCTTAAAATAGGAAGGAAGGGGTGCTATCACTAGATTAATCCTGCTGATATCCAGGAAAACAATTCTTCCACGGAAACATGAAAATCCAGGTAGATCTATTTTGTAAGATCAGAATGCCGTTACCTTTTGGTGAAGAAGTAATTGAGGAAGCTTTTCCTAGTGTGCTAAAAATGCTCTGCCTTAATATTGGTAGTAATCCCATGAGTGTGTGTGTGAATGAGTGTGTGTGTGTGTGTGTGTGTGTGTGTGTGTGTGTGTGTGTGTAAGTTTATTAAGATGTACACACCTAAGACTTACATTCTCTACTGTATGAAAGTTATACCTAAATACCTAATAAAATTTAAGAAAGAAGAAACTAAAGATAAATGATTCACAATTCTGGTTCTGAATACTACCGTGGACCTGATTTAGGTATTCAACACACATTTATGGGATTTCTACTTGACCCAGGGCACCAGACCAGTTTCTATGCCTTCACAGTTCGGATTCATCAAATTTTGCCACTTGATTATAATCCTTTTATATGAACTTGCATCGTTTTAAAAAACTTGAAGTAAAAGAAAAAAGGTATTCAAAATGATTATTAATAAACCAATCTCAGAAGTCTTCTTCCTGCAGGCAGTTTACACATGCAGATGGAAACCAATATTGTTTTTCTCTGCTAGAGTGCTTCATTTCATTTCTCTAAGGCCCTTATATGTGTGCCCTGGAAACACTCATTTGAATGCAGGTGTGAGGATGCATAAGCTTCTTAGCAGTGACTCAGAGTGCTGACGGACCCCTTTTTATGATTTTGCCAGACAGAGAGGAATGGTTCAGCATGTTAAGTAGCTACAAATGGTATAATTCAGTCCTAAATGGCTGCTCCACATGATTTCCCAGTCCCACTAAATTTCTGTACCTTAAATGTCATGTTAATATACTGGAATTCCATTTCTCTCAACTTAGTTAAATAAAGAAGGGTCCAAAGTTCAAAATCCAAAATTGAAAAATCACATTTGAAGCATTTCAGGTTTACCTCTAGGAATACAGTAGGAAATGAGCAGGAATTACATTATGATATTCCAGCAAGCTCAAGAATGGAAGGGATGCTCTTTGTTCAAAGGAAGCACAAGGATCATTAAAGTTTGTTTGTTTAGCACGTAAGGTATCCTGGAGAGCATATGCTAATTCTATGGAACTTCTCCTTGGCCAGGTATGTTAGGTCACGTTTCCTAGAAGCAGAGACCATGTTGGTGATTCCTAAGCCAGTGCTTTATGGAGGGAGGCCTTTAGGGGGAACATGTGTGGGAATGAACAAAGCCAGATGGGGTAGGGAAAGCAGGTTGGCAAGGATGTGGTTTCAGCTGATGACTAGACCTAGCCTGACCCCAAGGGGCATTCTGAGGTATTCAAGGTACCACAGAGTTCCCAAACTTAGGTAAAAGTACCAAAGGTAACTGTGATGCCACTCTGAGCCAGTCACTGGCTACAGGCCAGCCCTAGGTGTAGAGTATTATTACCTCCCAGGAATATCTTGGCAAGGAAGCACCTGTCCACTGAGGGTAATTCTCAGAAAAGGGGCTCTGAGTTGTTAGTAGCTGATACACACAGGATAGAACCACTGTCTGAGTAAAGGGTTGGAGTGGGCACCAACTGAATCAACCCTGGGCTTGCCCTACAATGAAATGTCTGCCAAACTTTTTCAACTCAGCTTACGGCAGTGGTGTGCTGGAAAATGATTAAAAACCAGCTCTGGCTTTGGGGTGGGGGAGAGAAGCCCTGATGTATAGTATTTGCTGAGGTCCTTCATTCTCGCAACATGGCCAATTGCAATATGTCAGTGTGATTCACTAAGTGTGGAGTTGAGAAACAATGAGCAAAATCAGCTTTTGCAAGCTGGGATGAATTGGTTCCGGAATAACGCTGTCTTATAGCACCCGCAGTTTCTTGTCTACCCTTGCAAATAAAGTTTCTCTGTCAACATAACTGAATGATAGTTGAGATACCGAAGTTTGCAGAAGAGGAGTCCAGATCTCTCTAGTCCACATTCAGAGTTCAGAGGACAAATATTCAATAGCTATTCTCTGTGGGTGGTATGATACAGCAGACCTAGGGTAACCACCCATCCTGGCTTGCCTGGTACTATCTCAGTTTGGGCCCTGAAAAGCCCTCTTGCATCCCAGGAAACTCCTTTATCCCAAGCAAACCTGGCCTATGAGTCACTCTCCAGCAGACCTAATGAAGTGCTACTTATTTTAAGACTTCATCCCCCTCCCCGGCTGTTCATAGTAACTGTTGTCTGTATCATATATCATAGTATTCCAATCAAAACTTAATCTCAGTCATCTTGAATTCAGAATATAAAAAATTTAACTAATTACCTTTCTTCCAAAACTTAATCATTATAACCGTTTCTGCTCCAACCAAGGAAGATTTTGAAAGTCATCCTAATTTCCTCTTTCATTTTCACCTCCCGTAACTAAATGGTCACCCAGTCACTTTTGTTTACAGCCATTGGCCAGAACTAGTCACAGATTTCCAATTTAACAGCAAGAAGACCTGGGGAATATAGGGAAGAATATGGGGCATTTAACTAGCACAGTGATCTCAGCTACATAAATGTCGACTATGGGCTGGACCCTTCGTTAAGTGCTGACAAAGATCTGAAAAAGACAGATAAGACCCCTACCCTCACAGAGGTACAGTCCTCCACAGAAGAGCCTGAATAACCTTTTAAAGATGCAGGTTGGCCCTAACCGGTTTGGCTCAGTGGATAGAGCGTCTGCCTGCAGACTGAAAGGTCCCAGGTTCGATTCCGGTCAAGGGCATGTACCTTGGTTGTGGGCACATCCCCAGTAGGGGGTGTGTAGGAGGCAGCTGATCGATGTTTCTCTCTCATCGATGTTTCTAACTCTCTATACCTCTCCTGTCCTCTCTGTAAAAAATCAATAAAATATATTTAAAAAAAATAAATAAAGATGCAGGTTGTTCATATTAGTTTCTGCTTAAAAGCTCATAAATTATTCCTGATCATTGGTGGGGTAAAGGTCCAACTCCTTAGTATAGCATTTAATAGCCTCCTTGATCATGACCTACTTTCCTGCTTAGCCTAATTTCTCACTATCTTCCTACAGACATCCAGGTTTGGTCATCCAGGAAGTGTTTGCAGTATCTTGTGACATGTTAATTTTGACCTCTATGCCTTTGCACATACAGTTCCCTCTGCTGAAATGCTACCTACAGCCACATATCAAACTCATCCTTGAAGTCCTGTCTTGAAGATCTCCTCTTTAAAGTTGTCTATAACTCATTTCAACAGAGTTCCAACTGTAGCTCCATTATTTCCCCCTATAATTTATGCTCACTGAATGATGACCCCTATAAGAGCTTAAATGACATTTGATTAAAAACCCCCAGCACCTATCAGAGTGCCTGACACATAGTAGGTGTCCAAAAATCACTATTAAAGTGCACTAAGTTGACACTGCTTTCTACTTACTTATCTCATATTGCTTCCCCTGAAAAAAATCCAGAGAACGTGCCATATTTTTCACACACATTTAGCATGAACACTTTACAGAATGCTAAGATGGTCCTACATTAATGTTGGACAATGGAAAGAAAATCCTAAAAAGGGGGACAATATACCAAGAAGTTAATGATGTAAACCTCAGAGAGGACTCAGAAAGCCTCTCAAAAATACTTTGAGATTGTTGTGGTCATCGTATCATCAACAGGGCCAAATTGCATGGTTGTATGATGCAAAGTTTGGACTCCCTGCACTCCTCTCTCTTAGAACAGTAATCTATTATTGCCTCAGGAATGTAATTTTGAAGTGGAGTTGTATTAACCATGCCTTTTTATTTTCTGTTGTTCTAGCGCTTTGATGCCTGGGGCCTCGCTGACCTTGGAAAGACTTCCCTTCCCAGGGCTAGCTGATTCCTAGAATAGTAAACAACTCAAGTTAGAGGTTCATATGCAAACCAACCAACCCAGAACTGTTTGTGAAAGGGCTGCCATGATTCCGCTCTCTGTACTTATGTCCTTACAAGGTGACCCCTCAACCCCCGTTGCTCTGGGTTTGACCAAAGGGAAAATAGTAGATGTAATGCCAGCAGAGGTTTGTAAAGTTCTTGCCCACTGGGGCTTACCCTATCTTGCAGCTGAGAGCCTTCCTGCTACCATGTAAATAAGCTCCGGCCAGTCTACTGGAAGATACAAGATTTCTTGGAGAGAGGCCTCAGCTAGTCTAAATGAGGCCCCAGACACTGAGTGAGGCCATCCTTGGCTGCTGCTGAGCCACCCAGACCAGATCTGCCTAGTCAGCCCACAGGATAGTGAGAAATAATAAATATTTATTGTTCCATTCTCTTCCATGCATCTTTCAGAGCGTTAATAAAGTCTATTGTCATACTATCAGTGGGAAACATTTTTATATAATTGTACAGATCTCAAGATACAGGCCAGCTGGAGTCCTCTAGTTGCTCAATTCTTTGTTATGGAGAAAAATGAAGAGATCATAGTTCAAACTTTCTCAGAATTTTGTAGGAAAAAAAATCTATTGTATACTTAATTTATTTTGCTACCATAGCCTCAAAATATAATTGTGAACATATTCAAGGTATTACTATTTATTATCCACATACTTCTATACTTATGATTAATTAGAAATGATTAATCATATATGTGAATATTGAGAAATTAAGATGCATTAGTCAGGTATTGTCATATCAATGCCAAATAACAAACACCCCAGCACATAAGGCAGGGGTCCTCAAACTACGGCCCGTGGGCCACATGCAAATACAAATATTGTATTTGTTCCCATTTTGTTTTTTACTTCAAAATAAGATATGTGCAGTGTGCATAGGAATTTGTTCATAGTTTTTTTTTAAACTATAGTCCGGCCCTCCAACGGTCTGAGGGACAGTGAACTGGCCCCCTGTTTAAAAAGTTTGAGGACCCCTGACATAAGGGCTTAAAACTATAGGCAGCTACTTAACTTACACTTCCTTGGACTGTTTGTGTGGTTCTGCTGGTGTTGACCAAGCCTGTTCACATGCACGCAAGGAGTGTGCTGCTGGCTGACCTAGGAGGGCCTCAGCTGAGGCAACTGTGGGTACTCAGTTCTGCTCCACATGTTTCCTTTCCTGGCAGGTTAGCCTAGGCATATCCTTCTCATGGCAGTGTCAAAGACAACTCTTAAGAACAGCCCAGTTGTACTGAAATCCACACCTCTGTGATTGTCAAACCTGCCAACATCTTATTTCCCAATGTGAATCACATTGCTGAGCCCAAGGCCAGACTGGAAGGCAATTATAAAGTTACATGTCTAAGGGCATGATTACAGGAGGGTGGTAGTGGTGAAGAACTAGTACCAGTAACGTAATCAATCTTCTAACAAAGAAAATACCGGCAAGTATACCTACAAGAAAACAGGTGCTCTGAAAAACTTGAATAATATCCTATCATTTGTCATAATGCCTGGGAATCCAGATTTACATTTATTAAATTATTTCTATAGAGCTAATATTTGTTCCTATGGAAATGTGATTGCTAGAAGAAATTTCCTCAGATCTATATATGAATATCCATTTTATTCTTGATCTCCTCGATTGTGATTATGTAGGATAGGCTTAAAGAAGAGTTTAAATCATTTCTTTAAGTTACCTTGGAAAATAATAAGAAACAGTGTGATTTATTTCTCAGAATCCAGGTCATGGTTGGTTTCTTTTATGATAACCCTCAGTGGCAATAGGCGAAGAACAAAAGAATAGTGTTTAAAAAAAAACCTCAGAAATAACTGGGGACAAGGAAGGCAGTTTCCCCAAAGAATTCAGTGTAATTTCTGTAGTCTGGATAGTCTTTTAAACAATATTAGATGAACATACATTTACATAGAACTTTCTATAGGTAATATATTTCCTCCTCTTACAAAACATTTAGATGTGTTCTCCATTATAACATCTAATTGTGGCACTTGTGACCAATCAATGCTTTTTTTTGTATCCCATTTCTTACTTAGGAGATGATATTTTTTTAGTAATTTTGAGGGGTCAACAGTTTTGTTCCTTTCTCTCACTGCTTCAACAGATCAAGGGCTGCTCAGATCTGATCATTTGTGACTTCACACACTGGAATATCACTTTAATCTCCCTCAAGAGGATTTATTACATAGAAATGGCTATCTCATGCTACCCAAAGGAAGTTGGACTGTTGAACAAAAATATTAATGGCAGATATAATATGTGCCAACCACTGGATTGGGGTCTAGAAAACACACACACACACACACACACACACACACACACACACACACACACACACCAAGTATGCATTGTCCTTGCCCTAACTAAGCTATTAACCAGTGAAGACAAAGAAATGAGTATACCAAAAATAACTTACAATGGCTTACAAAGGTTCAGATTATGAGTTAATTGTGAGTAGGCTTTATTAGAATACAGAGATGAAAGAGATCCCCATAGGCTGAAGGGGTCAGGTTTATTAGTTACTGGAGCAGTTTTTAAAGGCATGTCCCCAAAGGCGGAGGACCCCACAGCCCACACACTGCATGGCCCAGATCTAAGGAGAATCTGGTATACATGAAAGCGCAAATGGTTTGCACAGGACAACTGAAAAAAGTAAGCAGTAATGAGCTCCTTTTCATTTTAACTATGAAAACAAAAATCAAAGAGGGAAGACAGAGGGAGGAAAGCTAAAGTAACTGACAATCTATAAATTAGCTAAGAGAAGAGAATTAGTATGGTTTATTGTCCATGCATTTACTTTTAGCCATTTAGATTTATTTAAAAATTTTTTAAAATGTCAGTTCTCATCAGATCCCTTTGATACTAAGGCTCATAAAATAAAATAGGACATCATATCATGAGGGAATTTTTAATGTTTTTTTTCCTTTTGTCAGGTTAAGATTGTTAGGTCTCAAAGCATATGTAAAGCTGCCTTGTGCCTCAACAGGGTTGTTTTCAAGATTCTGAAAAATATTTATCTCTGATATGTCTGCAGATAATACATGATTTGATTTTTGTGTAATTCCTTAATAGTGTTTGTTATCAACATTCAGTCTTTCACCCCACCTCCTCTTCTGGGGTCCTCTCTTCCCTTTCCATGACCTGGTTCTACAGAATTGTTCTTCATATTTCTTCTTTACGTCCCTCAGTGCGCTCTGTCTGCTCCTCATTTCACTACAGGTCTTGTTCACCATCCACATAGCCTTTCAAATCTCAGATGGAAATTTAGGTGAGGTAGATGGTTATTAACTATGATATATAGTTATTCATTGATGTCTATAACTTAAAACATTAAAACAAGAGCAGTAGAAAATACATTCCCATGTTTAACTTTAGCTGGATAAAATATAAAACACATGAATGCTTAAAAATACTACCAGGAGAGATGAGTAATGAACTGTTTTCATATTCTTTATAGATACATATTACCCAAATATTTCTAAAATCAGCTTGCAACATTTAAGTACACACACACACACACACACACACACACATGTACTTCTATTAAAAATTAGAAAATATAATTTTAAATTATCATCTTGAAATACTATCTGGAAGTATGTCAGTGTTAGGTGTTATCTCCAAATCTTTTGGTAAAACTGAAAAAAAAGATTCTTAAACTATATTTAGAATTAGGAATGTCTGGTCAGAGAGAGTTCTTTTATTCTCCTTGGCCTTTTATTTATTGCTTTACACTTTAATCGACCCAGGCTGGAGGAATTTCATCAATAACAAAGATGGGCTCTTAGGAATGCCTTGAACAGCATAGCACAGCCTCTCAACTCCTTAATGGCATTCTTTTATTAAGATATGAAATCAGGTTAAGTGCTTCAAGAGGACAGGCTAACCCACTGCCTTTAATGAAAATAAGGCAAAAATGCCCACCAACTATCAGATGTTTTTTACATACGAATTGGATCAACAGTGAAGTATAAAATTAAAGAAATTATATTTCTAAACCATTTTTAAAAAGCATACTGCACCTGAATTTATGAAAGTATGTGAGATTTTAATGGAGTATTTTTTTATTGTACTGTATAAATTAGTCTTTGATATTTATGCCTTAATTAATATGCAAATGATTTAAGAATGGGGGGTCCTCCATGAGGCTGGGGGGTTTGTTTCTCCATCAATTTGACCAGACAGTTTAGAATGGTGACTGAAATAAGTCTTATGGTTGTTTTCATTACAAAATAGAGGGACAGAAACAGGCAGCATAGACCACAATCTCTGGAGGTGAGGTGGATATCAACTCTTACGTGATGTTGGGCCAAAGGGAAATCAAATCAAGACAATTACAGGTCCACATTCCACTTTAAAGTCTGACCCAGCTTACCATGTAAGCAAGTCAGATCAGTGTGAATCCCTTCGTTAGCACTCGGCCAAGTAGAGAAAAGCTAGGATTTTCTAATTTATGGTGAGTTAAGCCTGTCCAACAAATGAATAAAAAACCTTGGAACAGGAGAATTTATCTCCAGATGATGTTCTAAGATTGGGTCATCGCTTAATCCTGATGTAGTTCAAAGGACAAAAAGAATGTTCTACCCACATCCCATGACTTACCTTTGCCGAGTTCATGCCTGAGTCAAGATAGAAACAAAGGAGGCACAGGGACTCTATCCATTGACA
>NW_005367209.1:2658606-2668443 GCF_000412655.1 Myotis brandtii
GCTGCAGCGATCCAGGGGGGGCGGTGATGGCCACAGGTGCATTTGTTTTAACTTTTTTTGTATTACCTTTCTATTCTGAGTTCAATAAATAGTTTCATAATTTCAAACTTCAATGTTTCTAATTTACACCTTTCTTTACTATATTTTACGAAAAAGGTAGAAACATTAATACATATATCTTTCTGTTTAATTGCTATTAAAATTTTTAAAAAAAATAATTTCCAGGGGGCGCTGAGTAATATTTTTTCTGGAAAGGGGGTGGTAGGCCAAATAAGTTTGGGAACCACTGATGTACAGCATTAAAAGGAACTTCAGCCATACACATTAATAGCACTCTCTTAATAGCCCATTGTCCTGCAAATACAGCCCCATTGCTCAGTTCCTTTTCCTAGGAAAAGGCCTTGAAAACGCTGTCTACATTGCTGTCTCTTTTCTCATGGGACATCATCTCCTGAGTGTTCAGTTGAACAGCTGTCCTCATTACACCAAAGAGACTGCGTCCATCAAGATCACCGATGACCTCCATGTTGCCAAACCTAATAATGATGTTACTGTCTTATCTTGCTTAGCTGCTTAGCAGTTTTCAATAGAAGTGGCCATGCCTCTCAACTGAAAATGTTATCTTCTGATGGTTTTTAGGTTTTTGCACTTTCCTGTTTTCCTCTTACTTTAATGAACGTTCTTTTTCAATATACTTTGCTGGTCCATTCCCTTTTATGTTGGGATGTGTCAAGGATTCTTTCCTGAGTCATTTTCTCCATTTGCATATTTCACCCTCAGTTGCCTATTGCCTTAAGTATCTATAATAATAAAAGGGTAATAAGCTAATTAGACCTGTCATCTTTGGGACATCATTCCGGACATCCTTCCTGACGAAGCCGGGGCGGATGGAAGCCAGCCTGGGTCCCGGGTGCCTGAGGAAAGCCGAGGGAAGGAAGGTCTACTCCTGCACAAATTTTTGTGCATTGGGCCTCTAGTTTAAATCCTAATGATATAAATCCTAATGATTCCTTAGTCTAAGTCTCCAACAATGACCCTTCCTCAAAACATTAGACTCAAATATCTACTTCCTAGATATTTCCACATGAATTCAGGACCAGCCTCATGGGTGTGGGGTCCTGTGCAACTGCATGGCTGACAAAAGACATCTCAAACTTTAAGTTTCATAAAGTATTCTCACTCCCCCTGCTCCCTTTCTTTCCAAATCACCTCCCCTAGTTTTAGTTACAGCCTATAAAACCACCAGTTACTCAAGTAAAATAAAAATTAGAGTTAGCGTTTATTCTCTATTTCCTCCCTCAGTATGACTTATAGCATTACCTCCACAAAGCATATCCCCAGGTTGTTCACTCCTCTCTATCTACCATTACCCTTGCAGTTCAAATCACTACCATCTCTTGCCTGGACTAGTGCAGCTCTTTGTTAACTGGATTCCTGTTATCTTTCCAAAATCTATTTTATAAACAGCCCATAAAGAGATCTTTTAAAGACGTGAATAGATACTTGCTATTTCCTACAAAACATACTCCAATGTGAATCACTCTTCTTTGCATGAAACTCAAATTCCTACCATGGTTTCCAAACTTCTATATGACCTGATATCTATGTACCCCTCCAAACTCTTCTTAGTCCACTCTGTTTTTCATACCCCTAGTCTCTGTCTCACAGGCTTTTTTTTTTGTGGTTTTCCCAGAATCCCAGGATTACTTGGACCTTTAAGTTTTTTGTACTAACGGGCCTTCTTCTTGGCATGCTCTTTACCTGGTGTGTGTGTGTGTTGGGGGGGGGGGGGGGATTTTCTTTTTGTTTATTTATTGCCAGTCTTCTCCCACTGAGATGTCAGTTCCATGAGATTAGGGACTTCATCTGTTTCATGAATGTTGTGTTTGCAGTATCTAGAATAGTTTCTGGAACAAGGTAGGTAAACACATTTTAGATTTGAAAATATTATCAACTTAATACACCAATAATTGGTTTCACATTAGGTTTTAATTTGCATCTCTCTGATGACTGGAGGGGTTGGATAATTTCTGATCTGTATTTTATTACTGACATTAATTCTTTTGGGAACTATTTGTCACTTTTTAGTTGGAATTTATAGCCAGCTTGTGGCGGATGCTGTCAGTGTCCTAGCACTATCTCCTGGGTTCTCATCATTCCTGTGTACGTCGGTCAGTAACTTTCTCAGTAAACACCTTAAGTTCTCTGTTTGAGGACTTCGTTGCTGGTGCACACTGGGCCCAAGTATGGGATGAGTAGGAAGTGGTTAAGTCAAAAGTCCTCCCTCAAAACCCAGAAGCATCCATCAATCAAAGAGTGATACCCCAGCTCCCTGACCCCTCATATGAGATGACACTAGGTTTGTGTTTTAAATTCTCATCCAGAGGATTAAGTTCCAGTTGTCCACAGTGGCAATTTGTTTGATGACTCACATAATGTTGTCTGTCTTCCTTTCCCTGCATCAGTCTCCACTCCTGTACTGATGCATGTTGACATCACCTTCCAAATAAATTCTGTACCCAAACCTGTCTCTAGGGCAGCGGTTCTCAACCTGTGGGTCGCGACCCCTATGGGGGTCGAATGACCCTTTCACAGGGGTCACCTAAGACCATCGGAAAACACATATATAATTACATATTGTTTCTGTGATTAATCACTATGCTTTACTTATGTTCAATTTGTAACAATGAAATTGGGGGTCACCACAACATGAGGAACTGTATTAAAGGGTCTCAGCATTAGGAAGGTTGAGAACCACTGCTCTAGGGAATCCAATTTAAGACACCCATCAAATGAGACTTACTGTAGAGTAACGACTTAGGCTTTAAAAAATAATCATCGAACATTTGAAATCTTCCCTACTCTGTAAAAAAATCATCAAAATAAAGCATTTAACTTTCCTTTGGAAAAAAATAGAAGTATTTTGTCCAATGTACATGAACCTTTTAAAATTCTTAAATTACTTTCAAGAAAAAGGAGCAAAAATAACTAATGATTTGTTATAATTTTTAAGCTGAAAGAAGTATTTCTTTGTTATATATGTGGCTTCAGAACTTAGTTGTGTTTTTTTTCCGTGGGGACTTGTTTGAGCTATGAGAAGTACAAATTTATTTCTCCCTAGGCTTTAATCACCATGCTTTAAGGAAATCTTTTGAAATGAAGGCAGCATATGTTGCAATAACTAGGCCCTTTCATGAAATTTATCCCCTAAGAAAAGCCCACACAGTAACTGATTTTTGACCTCAGTTCAAACAGAATTTTGGCTAGAAAATTCTCAGAGGTAAAATACCAAGAGTAATGGGAACTTTTCGTATTTTAAAGTTTTCCAACAACCACAATACACTGTATCCCGCATATATTTGCTTTGGGCTGTTTGAAGTTCATGTGGAGGTTAGGTGGCGTTTTATAGATTGCCTGAACAGCCTGTTTTCCCAGTATATATGACCTCCCATTTTAAAGACTGATAACCTAAGAAGAAGTTCTTCTTTGAAAGAAAAGTCTGTTGTTAAAACAATATCACAGTTTTATATGCATGTCTTTGCAAATGCTGCATTTTAGAACTTCTAACTCTAGATTTCCAATTTTGGTGATATCTAAAACTCAACTGATCATAAATTGCCTTTCAAGTATAAATTTACTTCAAAGCCACAGCTTTGGCTGCTAAGTCACAACTGCCACATAGTGTCTTTAAAAAGTTTTAACAACTTCAAATGGGTATTTCAATGTTAGTGGCTTTTAAGCAGAATAAGAGCATATACCACCTACTAATAATGATTATTGCTTAACCTATTTTAAATAAATATATATTTCTGATACATACCAGTGATGTTACAATTTTATGGGCATCATGATGTAAATTCAAAATGTTTTGAATTTGGAAGGAAGATTTTGCCACCACAGTTTAGAGAGATCTTCCACCAAGATCTTAATGTTATTGTAGAATATTCTATTTAAAAACATGCCCTCAAAAGTCAGGCTATCTTCAAGGGCAAAATGAAGTGGAGATCTGGGTGTCTGGATAATTTAGGCTACAAGCTGTTAATGTAATTGAGTGAAAGGGTTCAAGAGAGGTGTTGAGATGAAATCCAATCACCACAGACCTGTATCAGAGTCCTCCTCCTTTACTTTAACTGTAATACCCTTTCCAAATTCCCACTGTTTGCTCCCAGTCTTGACCCATCCTCTGTGGAGGTCAAGGTTAAAAACACACAAATCAAGAAGCTACCCAGGAAGGCACTAGTCTTTAATTGCCTGAAAGTTCTCTCCAGTGTTTATGAGACCAATGCTCAGGTCAATCTCACTTAATGCCAAAATGCCAATGGTACCCTCATTGAGAAAGACTAAATGTAGTTAATCAAGTTACCCAGCTAACTCGTGCAGGGCCAGATTGCAAGTTCATGCTTGTTTTCTCCACCTAGAAATTCTACATTAATTGTCTACTGCATACCAATGTGAGCACAACCCCCCTCAAGTACAAATGATGCCAGTAAAATTATAATATCAACATATTCTTATGTTGGTAGGATCAAAGGAGTCTTCTATATAGATGCTATATTTCCTGAGTGTGTGGTTTTTAAAACTCAGAAGCGATTTATATTCTACTGTTCAAGCTAGGTAAGTGAGGCCTAGGCCTAGAAAATCTACAGCAGGCTTCATCGCCTTGAAGTACTATGGTAGGTAGTTATGCTTCATAGCCAATTGTGCACTAAATTCATGTTACATCATCAGTAACATTCCAAGAAAATTCAGTAATGTCTATTTATTAAATCCAGTGTAGTAATTACCAACCAAGCAAAACAGAGCTAAAATATATTCCATGGAAAATACAACTGCTTAACAGGTGTACAACGGAAATATAATGTTTATTTGATGATATTTAAATAACGATCATCATCTCATTCATATTCATGAGATTTCTAAGAATTGTTTTCTTTTAAATTTCCAAGAGGAATCATGCATCATTACCTAACCCTGTTCCACCTGAAAGGTGCTGGAATACCTACTGTCATGTTTATTAAAAAAAGCAACGTTTTGATGAGTGTGCATTTAGTTCACATGCTGAAACACCAAGATAAGCTGGGGTGCTTGGTTCATTCATTCAGTTGATACATTAAGCAGACAATATTTATACTTAATGATGTCTCCATTGATTGATAAGGCACAAGCTTCATCTCAAGCGAATATAGCTCAATAACAGACAGTGGCCTACTGTAAGGCAGTCAACTATACTATGTAAAATTACAAACAGGTTGGTGGCCTAAAACTAATTTAAAAAATTAGGAAATAATAATTTAATGGGGAGGGCTAGGAGCAGGATAGAGGAAGTCAATGGGGGAGGGGAGGAACTCTGTAATACTTTCAATAACAAAAATACATAAAAAAGAAATAATAATTTAAAAACACCTACATCATTTTTTAATTATATAACTGGAAGCAAATAAATAATAAGATGAAACTTTTTAACTGTTTAGTTTTATTTATTTATTTATTTTTGATAGATAAGGTTTATATTCTTTCTTGTAGAACAAGCTAAGAATAGGGATCGAGGGCTGGTGTGGTGGCTTCCATCACTGGGAACTCAAGCCCCTTGTAAGTATCTGCTCTATCATGCTTAGCGACAACTTTCAACTTCAAGGCTGCTTCATGGTCCAAAATGGCAGTTGGAGCATCAACCTTTACCTCTGCATTGCAGGCATCAGTAAGGAGGAAGGGAGGGAAGATAAAAGACAAGACCTCCTGTCTATACTCTCTTACAAAAAATCTCCCTTAAAGTTTTACCCTACAACTTTTGCTTATATCACACTCATCAGAAATTAGTCACATGGCCAAATCCATTCTTTTAGCTGATTACATAGCCACAAGGAGTAAAAATGGGATATGTTGCTGAAGAAAAAGAAGGGGAAAGGATATTGGCTGAGCAAATATACTGTATATTTTCCATTTGGCCATTCTGACCCAGTTTCCAACTTTCCCCACCCTGTTATGTGCCTTAGGGGACAGACCTCTGTGCCCCAGGGTACAGACCTCAGTCAACGTTCATTCAACCTCTGGCTTCACTTTGAGTTTGGACAATGAAATAAACCAACAGGAAATTGAAAGGTGGGAAGAGGGAAATGATGGACCTTTATTTCCCCTGCTCTAGCTCGAGCCTCCGCCCTTATAGATAGGAACTAAATTATTTTTCAAATGAGACCTTTTAACTTGATTTGTTTTTCTTCCTAAAGCTATGCTACTTACTACTCCCCCATACCATTTTAAGAAAATTAGAATTGCTTTCTAATTTGTAAGCAAGCTTTTTAATTTCTTGTATGAATAAATGCAAGTTTTATTTACCAGTTGACACAAGTGCTCTTCCCATTAAGCATTACTTATAAATTGGTTACCTTCCTACCCTGTTTTTAATATAATATGTACACTCCTTTTTCTTTCCTTTTTTTATTTTTTAGCTACAAGTCTTATAGGTCCCTTTGGTTTGTGCAATCCAAGCCACTAAGAAGGTATAATTTCATGCAAGTGGTAGAGGTAATGCCATTAATGGCCCACAGATTAGTCAGCAACATGTATCTCATAAAGCCAAAAGACTGTTTACTTCATAAAGCCAGACCTCAATATGTACTTTTCCTGGTTTAAAATTTATTCTAGTTAGTAAAAATAGTGTATCACCCAAAATGTTACCAAAGGTAGGAATCTGATATTAGAAATATTCTAGAAGTTACTTCATTTCAGGTATTATTAATGCTAAGATTGCCCCCATGTGAAGCCACACTGCCTAATTGCTTAGGATTTCAGCGGTTATATTTAAATTGGGGTTATGCTTATTAAAAAAGCCACCCATTTTTTTTTTAAAGATCAATTTCATGTCCACAGAGGAGTCAGTGTACTGTTTGGCAAAAAGACTACACACCATTCTGTTGGGCGGGTTGGCTTCATGCACACATTATTAGCAGGCGGCCAGAGCAAACAAGATTGCCTTGGCACAGTTACTGCCTAAATTTGGAACAAGAGGGAGAAACGGATTGAAGAGCCAGGGACACTTAGCCTGCTTTTGGTTCTTATTGAGACTTATGTACTTTTCCCGTCCCCAAAGTCCCCAGGTACATCCTTGCTTTACCTGGCTACAGGTAAAGCATTGCTTCCCGTCACGCAGCAGCTTTCAAAGGTAGCCGCACATTGGGGTCACTGGGCAGCTTTTCAATTCCCCATGCCCACATTGCACCCCAGCACAAGTACATCCGAATCCTAGAGTGGGGCCTGATCAGTAGGGATTTTACATTGGAATTTTTAAGGTACCCCTGGTAATTGCAATGAGCTGCCAAGGTTGAGAACCACTGCTGTACAAAGATGAGACTCAAGATGTGAGTTGGACGGGACCTTGGCTTGAGTTTTTAGAGGCAGCACCTTCAAGGGCACACTTTCTCCCTCCTGGTTGGTCTTATGTATTCTCTGGAAAGGTCATGTATTCACACTTTCTGTAAGTTGATAGCTTTCAATTCTTATTAAGAGTTTCTTTTTATTGTGACAAATGAAAAACAAGTATAAACCTTTTGTTTTAATGATAAGATAGGGCCGCTGCACATGTCAGGGTAGAATATGGCATATGATCTTATCATAAATGTTACGGGAGCTATTTGATTGCCAGGGCTTCATCCAAAGCATCAGAAAATTACTTCAGTTGGAAAGAAACAGACTATAATTTCCATTTCTGCCCCAAATAACCAGTCACTGACAACTAAGACAATTCTTAACAATAAAAACGAAGAAAATTTTCTCTATTCCATCAAAATAAGTATATATTTTCAGAAAGAATTTTAAAAAATCATTGTATATAAGACAGAGTGAGTCATAGCATGATTTTATAAATGGAAAGAAATTTAATGACTGACCATGAATGTCTGTTGATATGCTGGAAAACCCATTTTTGCATGATCAAAGGTTTACCTAGAAATAATCTAAACATCTAGGTTAATTCTGGAGTAGAAAATTCTTTCAAAGCTAATGGGTCCAATCATGCAGGTGTCCTTCAGCTTTCTTCAACCTGATCCTATGATCACATTTGTGTCTTCTTCCCCAGTTTAATTATTTTGCTTTACCCAAATCCCAAAGACTTCTACTTGTTGGTTGATATTATGCAAAAGGGCTGGAAAAAGACAAGCAAAAGGGAATTGTGGTACATTCCACACAGTGCAATCTTTCCAAAGTATGAAATGTCCAAATGATTAGAAAATACTTGTTCAGCTACTCCGAAAGGATATTAAATATGTGGGGGAAATTTCTGTCAATGACACATGAGAAAATGGCCAATATGAGATGCCACCAAAAGAAAGACGCAATCACAAGAGACTTTGCCATGAGACTATTTTTAAGGCT
Organism: Myotis brandtii; assembly: GCF_000412655.1. NCBI lineage: Eukaryota > Metazoa > Chordata > Mammalia > Chiroptera > Vespertilionidae > Myotis > Myotis brandtii. Next base: position 2,666,974 of record NW_005367209.1, read on the forward strand.
TGTCAATCGAAGAGGAAGAGTTTACTTAATGCAACAATACATGTCTCAGCGATTTCACATGAAGGAGATACTGCCGTATGCTGAATTTGAATTTAGCTTCTGAGCTAATACGGAAAAACAACAGATAATATCAATATTGTCAAACAAGAATTCAGAAGCTAAACAATAGCTTTTGCTAATGTTAATAGTACCTTATTGAGGTATAAGTTTTACATAGATAATGCAAAGCTAACTTTGGCAATTGCATATAACGATGAAATCACCTAGATCAAGGTATGAAATATTTCACCTCTCTAGAAAGTTCTCCATATGGAATTATGGAGTATGTTCTCTTTTGTATCTCTTCAACTCTCCTAGAAAACATGATTTTCCATTTTGTGGAATGGATCAGTATCTCATTCCAATTTTTACATGAGTAGTTCCATTATATGATATACCACAATTTGTTGTTCACCAGTCAATGGACATTTGGGTTGTTTCCATTTTTAGACTATCTACACTAATAAAAGAGAAACATGGTAATTGGCGTACGACCGCTACCCTTTTCATTGGCTAATCAGTGAGTATATGCAAATTAACTGTCAGCCAAGATGGCGGCCGGCAGCCAGGCACTGAAGCGAGCAGGGAGGCTTGCTTGCTGCAGATTCCAACGTTCCCCGCCTCACTTGCCAGCCTCTCAGTTGCAACTCTAAACAACGATATACTATGTTGCAAATAAGAAGCTAAACAAAACCCCAGAAAAGGGCTTCCATTCAGCTGGGCTCGGACCGCAACATTGTATCTATGTTTTCAGCAGCGAGGCCTCAGAGCTAAAGCTGGCCCAGAATAAAAAAAAAAAGAGAGAAGAAAACAAGGAGCGGTTGGAAGCTTTAGTCACTCGCCAGCCGGAAAACAGCCCTCAGCCCCTCACCCAGACTGGCCAGGCACCCCAGTGGGGACCCCCACCCTGATCCAGGACACCCTTCAGGGCAAACCAGCCAGCCCCTACCCATGCACCAGGCCTCTATTCTATATAGTAAAAGGGTAATATGCCTCCCAGCACCGGGATCAGCGTGACAGGGGGCAGGGCCCAAACCCCCTGATCGCCCTGTGGCTCTGTGTGTGACAGGGGGCAGCACCCATAACTCCCTGATCGCCCTGCTCTGTTCGTGACAGGGGAAGGCACCCCAACCCCCTGATCAGCCATGCTCTGTGCCTGATAGGGGGGAGCTCCCCAATCCCCTGATTGCCCTGCAGCTCTGTGTTTGACAGGGTGCAGCGCACCAACCCCCTGATCGGCCCTGCTCTGTGTGTGACAGGGGGCAGTGCCCCAACCCCCCAATCGGCCCTGCTCTGAGCCTGACCAGGGGCTGCACCTAGGGATTGGGCCTGCCCTCTGCCACCCGGGAGCAGGCCTAAGCCAGCAGGTCGTTATCTCCCGAGGGGTCCCAGACTGCGAGAGGGCACAGGCCGGGCGGGGGGCCCCCCCTC
>NW_005367209.1:2670124-2756931 GCF_000412655.1 Myotis brandtii
GCACAGGCCGGGCTGGGGGAACCCCCTCCCCCCGCCCCCCGAGTGCACAAATTTTTTGTGCACCGGGCCTCTAGTTATAAATAAAGGTGTTATGAATATTCTTTTATAAATGGTTATATTAATATGTTTTACCTTTTCTGGGTAAATACCTAGGATTTCTGGGTCAGAGGATAGGTGGGTGTCTCTTGAACATTATTAGAAACTACCAAAAATTTTTCCTAAGAATGTTACATTTTATGTCACCATTGCCTGAGAGTTCAGTTATTCTACATTTTTGTAAACACTTGATATTATTAGTATTTTTTTTATTTTAGTCATTTTAATGAGTATATAGTTGTAGAATAGCTTTGCGGGGATTATTAAATGATTTTATTAAGGCTCCTATTTTGTTTTTCTGGGCTCATTTGCTTACCTTTTTCTTTATTTTTTTGATTTTTGAACATTTCCATTCCCCAAATGCTATCAGCAGTTACAGACAAGATTAAAAAAGATTAAAAAATAATTTTCACAGAAACAGGCACATAAGCTTAAAGTTGTAGTCTTACATATATAAGAATCTGCTTTTAAAAAATAAAGAACCTTCAAGGACTGAGAACTTTGTAGATCATAAAACAAGATTTCTGGGCACAAAATTGTTGCTTTATTTTGAGAGATTATTCCAACTTGACATCATTTACTGATACTTGTTCACTGAAGGTTTTGGAATTTCATTAAAACTTCAATAGCAAATGTAAACAGTGAGAACTACATCTAAATCCTGCCTTGCAATAGCAGAAATCAAAAGCAACCCCCAAATTGCCTTTTTCACACTTGTAGGAGTGTGCCTTCTGAATTTTGTAACTACTGTGTCACAAGAAACTGTAAGAGGCACTCAGGCTACAACATCCCCCTGATTCTGATAACTGATTTATCTGTGGCCTACTCATGGGCATGTTGAGACAAAATGGCTTCTAAAGCTTCGGCCCTGCTCCTCAGAATACAGTTATGGATATAAATCAGACTGTTTTCAGGGGTCCTCAAATCGATGAAGGATGCAGCTCAGGAATAGCTGTCGTTTGGACACCTCGCCTCTTTGTTCACCAACCGAAGTTTATTCTGAATTCTCAATATCTCCCTGCGGTGATTAACACGTAATCACCATGAAATCAGCTTAAACTGCTTTAACAGCTATAAAACTTACAACCGGGGTGGGGAGCTGGGAGTGCAGGACCAGATGTTAAATGTCTGAAGCCTGGGGATGGCAGGGAGGGTAATGGCTCTGGCACCTGGCTTTGGGCCTGGAATTCAATCCACCACACATATATGCCAAATAGCAAATATCCAACATAAAATTGTGTGTGTGTGTGTGTGTGTGTGTGTGTGTGTATGTGTGTGTGTGTGTGTGAGAGAGAGAGAGAGAGAGAGAGAGAGAGAGAGAGAGAGAGAGAGAGAGAGAGATGGGTTCCGTCTTCTATCTCTTTCCTGTGAACATTTTGAATCAAGATAAAAGGCAGAGGCAGGAATGTTAAGTATAATCACAGGGAAGTCCAATCCATTGCACTCTCCTAGGCACTGCATTGTTTGTAAATGCAGTGGGGCTAGTGCCACATAGGAACTGTTCTGTGTGTAGGGCCAACTCAAATTGCAATGCTGACAGAACTTCCCAGAAATCCATCAGGTATTGATCTCTCTACTCCTTCTTCTCCTTCATCTATCCACTTCACTAAAACTCCAGCACTCCAAAAGCTGAAAGACGTCTTTGCAGAGAAATGACAAAAACTGAATTAGAATAGAACATCAAGGCCTTCTCTATGCAGTCATCAAAGAAAGAGCTCTACTTTAAACCCGGGTATGGAAGATGCCAAATTAACCACAAATAATATTAAAAGCATTGCCCACGTAACAAACACACTAATCATTCAGGAAAGTTGGTGCCTACACCGGATGAGATCCTTGAGAGCTTCCTGTTATGGCCAATATTAACTACTAGTTGCTGAATCATGGGGAGGGGACTGGTGACCAGGGCAGTGGTCATGCCCTCCAGAGAGTTTGGGAAGCAGGTATTTACTAACTGGCATAAAAGGATTTCGATATTTATATAATTGGTTAGAAATAACGGGTTATAATAATTGGTTACTAACCTGGCTTAAGGATCAAATGTCCTTTTAACGATAGCCTTTCATGAATGCCAGGACTCTCCCTCTCAGTTTGGGTCTCCTACTCTCCCCCTCAGAAGCAGACACTCTTACAGAAACCCAAAGTATTTTCTTTCACTGAAAAATCTAAAGGCTGCAACAAGGATTCTAGTATTAGTAGTTCATTTGGGAGTTGATCTCAGAAAATACTTGTAGGGGAATGGGACAATGAGAAAGGGAAGAGAAGGGAATGGAAGGGAGACCATGAAAGCTACATTGCTGAGCAGTTACTACTGTGGGCAACTGGGGTTTCATCATTCAGGAATGGGAACCTCAGGAGTGAGAAGGTGGATATCTACCCAGTAACTCCTATGGGTCATTGTCTGAGAGCTGTTTCTGGGAGTGCTCCCGTCCCAGCCCTCAGGCAAAAGGACCCAGGTACAGGGGCTGGAAAATAGCAGGTGTGCGCAGGAACTAAAGGGTCACACCCTCCAAATAAAACACCTCTCTTACACCTTTAGAAGAAATGATGACCATCAAAAAGGCAAGTTGAGTATATATTTTGGCTGAAGCCAAGAAGGAGAATAAACTTCCACAAACATAAAAACCGTTCCTCATAAATTAGAAAAAATGTCTGAGGCTATTTACTCTCTTCAAACCAGTCTGTGCTGCTCTGATCTTTCAGTGAATGAGACCTAACAGATCGCTTCCAGGAGAAAGAGATTTTTTTCCCCACGTTATTAGTTATAGTCGACCTGAAGGTAAAATTCTTACTCTTCAGTTCTACTAAATTGAAAACCCACAATTTTGCAAGAGAGAAATTTACGAGTGATTCGTGGTGAAATGCAGTCACTAATATTTTAAGAAATTACACTTGATTCAATTATTCCTGTTATCACAGACTTTATTCTGTGCAACTTGTTAATGTGTGTGCTGTGTCCATTCTACATGCCATTCCCTGTTATAATATCTAAGCTGCCAAACTGATGGGTATTTCTTTTTATCTGATCCTGGTAAAATATTCAGTATTCTGACACAGAGAAATAGAGATACAAGTTGACATAGAGCTAGAGATAAAGACAGAGAGAATGAGCCATCAGCTGGGATTCTCCATCCACTTAGTTCTTTTAATTTATTATGCATGATGAACTGTATGTAAGGCACACAAGAAATCATAGAAAAAAAAACTTACAGGGAAAGCACTGGTTTAAAGTTTGATTCTAAGAATATACTCAAAATACCCTGATGGTCCAGAGAATGAAGGGAGGTTTTGGGGCAGTGGGGATGGAGTATGATTCAGGGCCTGGCTTAGTAATCAACATCAAATATTGTACAGTCCCTTGGCCATCTGGACCGTGGGTCCTGAACAGGTCCTCTGCTTCTTCATTAGTAATTGGCTACAAAAGTGAGAGAACTTAAAAGCAAGCCCTGCCGACCTGGGCCTAGACATTCTTCTTCAATTCCACTTTATCTGTTTCCAGCATAAGATAACAGTAGCTAAGGGAAGAGGTTCACTTCATGTGCTTCATTGGCCTGCTCATTCCCCTTTTAACATCTTTTGGTCTTCAGAAATGTTATCTTCCTTCCCTCCCTGCTTCACTGAAAACCACTTGCTGAGAAATGTTAAAATACCTCCTTTTCTTGGAATCTAATATTTTGCCAGTGGTTACTTCTTGATCAACATTCAGAGCTCGGCAAAAGCTATCAACTTATTCTACTAATATCTATATGAGCCCAGACATTGAATTAGGTGTTGAGCCTATAAAGCTAAGCAATACCAGATACAGCCACTGTTCTCAGGGTATTTACAGTCTAGTGGTGAAAACTGGACTCAAGTAAATATAAATGAACAATAGGAAATAAGTGCTCTGAAGTACAGAGATTCAGTTCTATAGAATATGTACATATAACATAGATAGATAGATGATAGATAGATAGATAGATAGATAGATAGATAGATAGACAGACAGACAAAAATTGATCCTGGAGGCAGGGTTGTGGGGTAGTGGGAAGTCTTCTCTGAGGAACTGGCATTTGCACTGAGACCTAATGGCAGATGAAAAGCTTAACCAAGAGAAGAAATGGAAGAGAAGGATCAGACTCCATGGAGGGGATCTCTTCCTCCCACAGAACAGGAAAATGGTAACAAATGATCTAGAGAAATAAGTGGAGCCAGAACATGCAGGCCCTTCAAGGGTTTTGGTCTTGCTATTCAGAGCAATGAAAGCTATTGAAGGATGTTAAACCTGGGGCTCACTTGATGTTCTATTCTAGTTAATGTGAAAATACTTTCAGTGCAGCATGGAGACAAGGCTGGAGAGGAGCACAGGTGAATGTGGGGTTAGGAGATGAGGGAAAACATCAAGGTGGACTAAGTAGGGAGGTGAAAAAAGAGAGAAATGAATGCATGAGGACATTCTGCGGTGGATTCTAGAAATGGTACTTCAGAATCTAGAGTCAGGTGAAAATGGGTTGGAAGAGAAAAGTACAAATAACGACTCCTAAGTTCCCAGCTTGTAAAGCTGGATCAATAAAGGTGTCACCATTTAAACCAAGGAGGTGCTGCTTTTATAATGCATGTGACACGTCTCCATGCAAAACTAATTTCCTGTGTCTCCAAGTTTTATAAGGAATAACTGCTAGATCCAAATATGAGATGGGCAATTAGATCCTTCCTTTGATAATATCCACATCCAAAAGTATCATAGTTGTTTACTTTAAAAAATAATCCTGGAGTCAGCTGTAGGGCTTCAGTGAACACAAGAGCGAGCCATGAGCAGACAGAATGAGCACAGACAATAAACTACTTGATGCTCAGTAGCCTGAAGAAACAATAAGCTGGTTTTATTACAAGTTTGGGGAAATGAGAACGTTCTGTGAAGTGACAGCCTGCCATTTCAGATTTCTCAGAGAGGAATTGAGGTTATTATTGTAGGAATGTATGCATTTGCTTTATCAGTGGGCCACTGCACCCATAACTGTTAATTAATGCCCATCCTTGATTTCTGCCTAGGAGGTGCAATTATAAATCTTCAGATACATAGAGCAAATTATGCTATCTGGAAACAGCAGAGTAGAGATAAGGCAAAGCTATTGCCAGAAAATAATATTTAGAAAAGCACAGCTGAATTCAAAAGAACTCATTTTTTTATGGCATAAAAAACCCTCTTATTTGAAAAATAGACATTTTATTTTTGTCATGAGGGTTTATGACACTAGTCATTTCCTACAAACATACAGCTTAAATAAGAAACAGCCAGAACACAACAATGGTCATGTTGTTTATAATAATGTCATCAACTGTGAGTTTCAGCCACAGACTTGAGATTTGTCGGCCGTGTTCTGAATATACTTATTTTTGCAGAAAGGTCTATTTAGGAGGTGACTGAGCTTTGAAACACAGGTGGCATTACATTAATTTTCTCCCAGAACTTAAGTATAGCATACAGGTTTCCATGTAGAATCAGTGGCTTTCTTGACAATATTTTTTTTAAAAAATTCTGAATCATGACTTATTCCCAAAACACAGCTTAGAAAGTAATTTGTGAATGGATCATGTTAACAAAATACTAGAAACATTCATTGGAATGAACCACTGGTGTCCAGTGTAATTGATCACTGGACCAGGAGATTATCCCTGCTTTCTAGAGTTTATACGGCTATACAGTCATGTTGAATAGATTTTTTAATGCTCTGCAACATGTCAGGGCGGGGAAGAAATTCATTTTTTCAATCACTTCAGATAAAGCTATCACGTGGATTCCATTTACAGCTGTCTGCCAAATTTGTTTTGCGATGGTGACATAAAAATAATATAATATTTAGATTTCTTCTTGAATGAAGATTTTGCCAACTGAGGCAGGTTACTTTACTTCTTGAGCTTTAATCTCTTTATCTGTAAAAACTGGTATGCTCTTACTCTTCCCACAAAATCATTTTGAAAATTAAATAGGATGATACACATGAACATGTACAGTATAGAAGAAATAACCAATAACATTAGCTGTTCACTAGCAATACTAAATCAATATGTTTTAAATGTAAGTCCACTATTGTTTACTCAATGCACTCTTCCAAGGTTTTTCATTTTGGATGGAAATGTGCGTCTTTTTGGGATACCTTCTTCTTTCCCACCACCCCAATCCAACAGGTTTTATAGTCCAGCCAATTTTTAATACCAATGTATTGTCACAAAGGTGTATGATACTAGTCATTTCCTACAAACATGCAACTTAAATAAGAAACAGCCAGAACAAATATACAAATATAACTCGTATTTATATTTACCGCCCTATCCCTACACATACTATACTAGTTCAAATACTTATTTTTTCTCCCCTTGACCATTGCATCTGCTTTCTAGCTGGCCTCCCTAGCACTCCTCTCCAACTATGAGTGCACACACAACAGAGCTGCCAGATTCACCTTCCACTGACACACTTTGAGTCATACCCCCAGCCCTGCTCAGAAACCACCAGTGGTTTTTCATATCCATCCAAGAAAGCCTGGCACATAAATCCTTCCACGGGCTTATCCTCACTTCACCTTCTTCAGCCTGATCTCCCACATTAGTGCCCCCAATGTAAACTCCCTCCAAGCCAAACTGACCAGTATATTATTCCAGAAATGCCTTGTATTTTCCCGATTCCATGACTTGGCTCAATCTATTCTTCCACCTGGGATGCCTTTCTTGTCCTCAGCATATTCCTACTCATTCCTTAATGCTCACTTCATATACCACCTCTCTCACTTCCAAAGGGCAAGTGTTTATTCCCTTTTCTAACTCCATTGCACTAAACATTTTTTACAATATTTTCCACAACATGGTTTTGCATTCAAATAATTTTGATATACATTATTCATCTTTCCAGATTGCCATCTCCTTGACAATGAAGACTGTGTTTTATTCATGTTGTATAACCTTCCATGTCTTGCTCAAGAGAATGTTAATGGGTACATGAATGTAAAAGTCTATATCAAATCTATTTTGTGACTTTTAACTTTGTTACCCAGGCCCTCTCTCTATAAAACATGTTTTTGCCTTTCAACTATTTAGTCTTTTTAAATATATTTTGTTTTATTGATTTCAGAAAGAGGAAGGGAGAGGGAGAGAGAGATAGAAACATCAATGATGAGAGAGAATAATTGATTGGTTGCCTCCTGCACACCCCGTACTTGGATAGAGCCCGCAACCCAGGCATATGCCCTGACCAGGAATTGAACAGTGACCACTGACCACCTGGTTCATGGATTGACTTTCAACCACTAAGCAATGCCAGCCGGGCTCACCATTTTGTCTTTTATTGAGAAGAAGACTCTACCTAATGGATATATTTGAAGTGCACATGCTATACCTGTTTTGGAAACACTTCATGTAATAAAGAGTATTTTGCATGGAACATCTGCAAACACTGATCCCGCTCTAATGGGGTCAGTGTCCATAATGCCTGGTGATTCGAGTTCTTTCCAGCTTCTTGTCACACTGATAGGAATACAACATGAAAATTTTAGCAACCACTTCCACGTATACAGCACCTTCTAATTTCCAAAGCAACTTCCCAGCTCTTGTTGCACATGACCCTTAAATAGAAAGCAGAAACAAGTACCCTGATCACTACTTGAAAGAGGAGAAAATTGCCTTCCCGAGAAGAATAAGTGACTTGCTCAAGGTCACAAAGCTAGGAAGTAATAGAAGTGGAAGCAGAATTGAATCTGTCTCCTAGATGCTGACTGTGTGTTTCTTCCTTTCAGTATCACTTTGGATTCTCCACTATTTTATTCAGCCAACTCCCAAGCTTTCTAGGGTCCTGGAATGCTCTTTTATAGTATACAGTCTTGTTTATGCCGCACCTTCCCTTTCTCTGCTAGTTTGGAGAGAAGTTTGGTTTCAGCTGTTATACTTTGCAACAGCTTTACTCTCACCTGCTTTTTTTCTTTCACATAATTTAAGTTCTATCCTGGTTATGATGTGCCTAACAGTTTTTCTTCCTTTCTACTTTTTGAGATAATTTGCATATAGCAGAATGCACTCATTCTGAGGGCACCATTAGATGGGTCTGGACAAATGGATATATATTGGTGTATTCTTATTACAGTCACATGATCTCACTCACATGTGGAATATAATGAACAAAATAAACTGATGAACAAAATTGATCCAGTGACATAGAAGCATGGAGCAGAAGGTCAAATCTCAGAGGGAAGGTGGGGGTGGGTGGGTGAGTGGGAAGAGAGCAACCAAAGCATAATCCCTGGGCACAGACAATAGGGTGGACATCTGTAATACTTTGAACAATAAAGATTTTTTAAAAATTAGAATATTTCCAGCACCCTCAGAAGTTCCTTGCATCCCATAGCAGCCCATCCCCCACTGAGAGCCACCACTGGCCTCCTCTCTGTCTGCCTAACATTGAAAGCTATGCTCCATATTATTTGTATTTAAGTTTGATCCCTCTAGACCAGCTGTGGGCAAACTACGGCCCGCGGGCCGGATCCAGCCCGTTTGAAATGAATAAAACTAAAAAAAAAAAAGACCGTACCCTTTTATGAAACGACGTTTACTTTGAATTTATATTAGTTCACACAAACACTCCATCCATGCTTTTGTTCCGGCCCTCGGGTCCAGTTTAAGAACCCATTGTGGCCCTCGAGTCAAAAAGTTTGCCCACCCCTGCTCTAGACTTTGCTCCAAGCCCTCTCTAGGATTCCCTGCCCACTCAGAACAAAAGACCACGTCCTCCAAATGGCTCTCACAGACCTGGGCACTCTGCCTTCACATGACCCTTTTACTTCACTCCCTATTCTCCTGGATCATTTCCCAGGTCCCTCCTTTACATTATTTTCTCTACACCTTCTCAACTTGAATACGCATAAGAGACCTCAGAGGACATTCTTTAAAAGGATATTTTGATGCCATAGATGTGAAGTGGGGCCTGAGATTTGGCATTTCTAACAAGCTCCTAGATAATGCTGACACAATTTGACTAACAAGAAGTGCAGACATTTGTCCCCAGTATAAGGGCAGAGACTGGTCTGTTTTGTTTACCACTGTGTTCTCAGTGTCCTGAGATTGCCTCCCACGTAGTAGCTTTTCAATAGGCAGTTGACAGCCAAATGAATACATGAATGGATGAATTTTAAACATAGCAAATGAAGCGTAGCTTACTGAGTTTCTGTTTTCACGGACTTGCTTTGCAGCTGCAACTGTGGGCAGGTTAGTTATCTTTGGGCCTCAATTTCCTGATCTGCACAAAGGGCACTGAACATCACCTCTAAGTCCTTCCTGGCTCAAAGCATATTATTCCAAGAAGTGTGTGAGAAACAGTAATTCCCTAGCATCTGAAAAATAATTCTCCCAACCAAATCGGAAAGAAAGGCAATTTTGCAAATGTCACAGAAGCTCTTCTATTTTTTTCCTTAAGTGCTGTTTTTCTGCCTGCTCTCAACAATTTCCAGTCAAGAGCTTTCAGCAATGTGATTTCAGAACAGTTGTCTGCTGAGGCTTCCATAGGGAAAGAGAGGACCCAGATATATTGATGGCCACGAGGAATCTTAGGCAAATCCACATAATACCCAGTGAGACGTTTAACAACAGAAACCTTGCTAATGTGGAGAATGTGGGAGGAACACACATATTGCTTAAAATGACCAAAAGTGGCTGCTGGTTTCCCCAGCCCATTGCTAATCTTACCACTGCTTTTGTGTTTCACTGGCTGGGGTTCAAGAAGGTGTGCCCTTTCTGCTTAGGCAAAGACTCTGGGGATGCCTAGGGCATGAGTAGATTGTCACATGGCCAAGTCCATGTCTATGAAAGAACAGGTCATGGAAACACAGAAGCCTGGGAACCATTCACTTCAGGGACTGTCTACTTGGTCATTCAGAGAGAGCACAGGTAGCATTAAAGAGAGAAGAGGACGCATGTCCGTCTGAGGCATTTATATATGGGTTAAATAAGTGAGTTCCTGTGTAGATAGAACCTCTCAGGCCCAGTGCTCTTACTATAGAAAGTGCTTTCTGTCTATCCCAAATCCTCCCTCTGCAGGAGGAAAAGTACTCACAGCTGGGTAATGAAGTCACATCTGTGTTCTGCAGCTAGCGGAAGCCACCTCACTCCTCTTTACCTGATCTTAATTGTGCTGCTATTTCCAAATTTCATGCAAATGTCGAAAGGGAAGTTTGAAAAGAAAGTGATAACTCAAAACTCTTCCTGCCTGCCAGATCTGAGACATTGCTTGGAGGTCAGAGTTGATACAATACTTAGTTATTAAACCATCACTTGAGTGCTTGCTTCAGCAGCAGATATACTAAAATTGGAACTATACAGAGAAGGTTATCTTTTTCTATAAGAAGAAATTCCTCTACCTTTCATCATTGCCTCAAATTTCTGTCCTCTGAGGCTCCTGAGCCAACTTTCAGTATCAAGGACAGTCATGGGCGCCTTTGGAGAAAGCAGAGCCAGCTGGTGTTCTTGTCCTCGCCTGTCCCAACTGAACTGAGCACCATGAGAGCTAAAGTCATTACCATGTAAAAATCCCCATCCCCCAAGGACCATCTTTGTTTCTTACACACATAAAAGAATCAGCAAACATTTAGGAGCATGACATCAGCAAGATTGGTGGACTAGGAGGTCCATCACTTGCAACTTCAGAAAAACAATGATCAACAGCTGCTTACTGATGAAAACTGCTCTGAGAGAGCTCTGGAGGACAATGAGGGAACTCTAGTAACCCAGTGGAGCACAAAAATCAAAGAGGGCTACATAGGAAAGTACAGGCAGCATTTTACCTGTGTCAGCCCATCCCCCAGTCCCGCACAGCTTGCTGCCAAAAGGGATCCCTTAGGCTGTGACCTCCCCCTTTGGAGGAAAAGAAGAACAGAAGGCCTCGACAGCTTTCACCACCAAGGACTCAAGCATCCTTTGTGACTCTCAGGGATATCCAAAGCTTTTGCCACTAAGGACTCCCTGAGTCTTTGCCTGTGCTAATCTCAGCTGATGGAGATGCCCAGAATCCATGCCACCAAGCCCCCCAGAGAAGGAGCCAAAGTTGGGACCCCAACCACAGCAGCCCTGGCCCTGCACCTGAACACCACACTATCGATGGTTAGGTATGAATAAAATGGACACTGATGGGGATTGAACAAAGGTTTAATACAGAATAACCCAGGTAGTGTAGTGTAGGCCAAAAGGACCCCCTACTGACTCCCAGGATTAAAGAGCCCCAAACAAGTCTGCTTTATTTAGCCTGAATAGGATACATTTTGAAAGTCAAGATTCAAACGTTATAACGAGAAATCTGACCTGCAATTGCTTCAAGCAATGGTTAGGGAGGTGAACCAAGGTGAAGACTAACAAAAGGACCAGGGGCCTTTGACTGGACACCTCACTGAACCTTCCACCAAAGTGGGTAAAATGGTCGGGAGGTGGAGAAGATAAGTTTCTGGACTCCTTCACATGGGAACCCCATTAACTGTGGCACCGAAATCCATGGTGAGACCCTGGCATGGGGTGCAATTAGATGGAAAGAACATAAAGTGTGTTCTCCCAATGAAAGGGTTGATAGGATTATGAAAGTTGGAATGTTTAAACCAGCTTATGCAAATAACTGTATATTCTTTACTTGAATGTTTTATGAGAAAAGATATTCTGTCTAGCTGGGGAACGCTTACCCTACAAAGTGTTGTAAAAGCAAAACTTAATAAAGTCAGAATGGAGGCTATAATTAAGAAAATAATAATAAAATAAAACCATCACATAAGGCATGGAGCAAATTTTGAATTTTATTCAACTAATCCTCAAAATATAAATATATATTATTGAAAATAATATTGTACACCCTGTCCTGAACCCTCAGGGGTCAGTCAACATGTCTCCATTTCATCATATTTCTTTCTTTACCTGGGTTTGTCGGTCAATCATTCAATCGTCATGGTCGTTTACAGCACTATTTATGAGAGTAGGGGAATCAACAGTGCCCGACAGAGAACACTTCTGTGTGTCCAGAGGGAATGGAGCTGAGCGACCCTTGCCATTGATCTATCCCCTTTGCAAGTTATTTTGAAGCTTTTCTCCTACCATGTTACTCCTCTGCTCCATGACCTTCAAAGGCTCTCTGCTGCCTGTGGTAGAAAATCTAAACATCTTGGAATGGCATCAAAACCTCCTTCAATGTTTGAAGCGGGTTAGTGGTTTACAGCACAACCAAATGTTGGAGCCCAAATACCAACCCAGATGAAGTTGGCTCTAAAGCCTTAATTCCTCATTTATATGTATATAGCCTCCCATACAATCTATGTTTAATACAGAAATGCTTAAGCAAGGTAAGATCCTTACTACTTAAAATAGAAGAGACAGTGGAAAACAATTAGGGTGTCTTTTTCTTCTCAATGGTAAAGAGAGATCTGTATACCTTTTCTTTCCATGTGTCAGTATGTATGACACAACGTGCACTGTGCAGAACCAGGTGGTTGTAATAATAATAATAATAATAATAATAATAATATGCCTCATTACATGAGCAGTGGGAGAATTATTTAAAAAATAAATATAGGAAATCAGGGCTCTAAATCATTGGTTTAGAACAGCCCTGGAAATAGGTTCTATTTTTATAAGTAAAAAACAACTCCTAGCTTCAACAGATCAATTGCAGGCATGACAATGTTGCCTTTATTAGCTGTCTGTCAACAACAGGGAGAAGGTGGGAATAATTTGAGTCATTAGTTATATCTGACACAACCTCCATCCTACATTTCATCAATGAGGGTCTATGATGAGGTGTGCTCCAGTGGTTTGGAAACATTTCAAAGGAAAACTAAGACTTTGGGGTAATTTGAAAGGGAAGGGAGGGAGCTGTCTGTAGGCTCCAAATGAATTGGAAAGAAGTTTTGTGTAAAAGGACCCGTTCAGCTTGACAGGTACAAGGGGCAGTCTTTCTGATATAATGTGCTTCTGATTGCTGGCTGACAAGCTATTTTTTTTCCTGTCCTCTAAATTATGCAAGACTTTTCTGATGTTGTGATTTACAACTGGGTTAGGTTTCCTCCACCAGTGGGTCTCTGCAGACTGCACAGTGTGTTACCAGCGAGAGACCGTGTTTTGACAGAAGTTTCACCAGGTCAAGAAAGCTAGAGAAATGGAAAGTCCCATCCTGCTTTCTAGATGTGATGGTTATGACAAAGCAAGAGAATTTCAAGTGATAGCTCATGCATCAGTCACCGAAGCTAAATGGGACTTCTGTATAAATGAATTTTGCAGATAAAGAAGAAAAGGGCTGCAAACCTGTTTTCTCGAGTAGAGTATAAACAGCATCATTTACCATTTTCTTGACAAATTGATACCATTCTTATGAGCTTCACTGACTATGTTGTTCTATGTGGAAAATATACTGAATCACTTATTTTGATATCAATTATTAATTGATTACTTCTATTGTCAAGTCACTGGCTAATGCTGGAGGTTCAGTGGGAAATAAGATTCACATAACCTCTACCCTCATGAGGGGAGGGCTGCTAAGATATGGAAGAATTTTGGACAAATCCTAATGTGCTAATCATTTTAGGATCTTACTTTTGTTTTTTTCAACAGTGTTTGTGTTTTTAAAATATTACTCATGTAAACAACAGAAAAGAAAAAAAGGACAAATAGATAGAGGAAAGAAAGAGGGGGAAGAAGGAAGAAAGAAAAAAAGGAAGGAAGGGAGGGAGGGAGGAAGGATTGAGTATATTATGTTCCAAACATAATCTGGCCCTGGAGATATACATCAAGCAAGACAGGGGCGTCCTTCCCTGTCCTTTAAGGGAGAGACTATAACTTATTAATCATCTTTAATTCTATAGTCCCAGTATTAGCACTGCATCTAGAACAGTCACTAAAAATGTGTGGACTTGGTGACTGATTTAGTCCTTGAATAAATGAATATAAATGGGTATGTTACAGGCTGGGAAAAGGTATCAGACAAGTTGGTTTGAAAATGCATCCCAAATCAGAGACAAACAGTTTTAAATTATTTCCCCCAGAGCATTTCTTTACTTTAGAGTCTTCATGAAATCAGATCCTAGTTCCCTTACAAATAGTTCCATTTTCCATATAAATAAAGTGGCATCTCTATTACAACTGTGATAAACTAAAAATGAGAATTAAGAGCATTGTGAAAATATTTGATGACATTTTTTAGGTAGAGGTAGTTAAGAAATTGGTTGTAAAAATAAAATGGGAACAGAAAATGTAAGTTAGTTTTAGTTTATTTTTCTAGTCGCAGAATTGAGGCATTGCACTTTGATATCAAGAAATAGGATTGTTCACTATGCTGTACAACTGAAACTAATAAAAATATTAAATATAAACTGTAATTTAAAAATAAAAAATGTAAAAAAAGGAAATATGATTGTTTGCCATCTTTTTTAAAAAAATATATTTTACTGATTTTTTACAGAGAGGAAGGGAGAGGGATAGAGAGTTAGAAACATCAATGAGAGAGAAACATCGATCAGCTGCCTCCTGCACACTCCCTACTGGGTATGTGCCCGCAACCAAGGTACATGCCCTTGACCGGAATCGAACCTGGGACCCTTGAGTCCGCAGGCCGACGCTCTATCCACTAAGCCAAACCGGTTAGGGCATGTTTGCCATCTTTGAATAAATGTCAGATGTACCATGTAACATGACAGAAATGAGAGACAAAGAATGTAAAATAATGCTAAATGCTGGTTAATTTGCAGTATGCTTCAGCATGCTTCTAATAAGAGGATTGAGTCTGTCCTTCTATGTTGATGCTTATAAATGTCTTTATTTCATATGTACATGTATTTTAACTATCTTGACAATTTGCTCATTAATGATAAGGAAGTTTGACTGACTCCATGGAATATCAATCCCCCAATGCAAATAACAGCTTTGGTCATTTATTGGTACATCTAAAAACAGTACAAGAATTTTGTCATCCAGCAAAGAGAGACACTAGTCCATGATTCTGATTAATTTAATACTAATTCAGGTGGCCTTTAGTGTTCCACTTCCTTAATTACTCTACCGAGCACTCCACAGTCATGGAAAGGTAGTCTTCATAGCTCGAGACACCTTTCTACAGTAGAAAGTTATTAGTATCTTTTCTTTTTTTAAAAGTTCCAATCCAAATATAATTACTGTTTATTTAAAAATATATTAAATGCTATTACTTGTAAATATTTAGAAATTACATCTAGATATCACTGTTCTATTGGGATCAATTCCCATAGTAAAAAAGTATACTGGAGGATTTTAGGAAGATCCTTTTTTGGAACATCTACTTGGCAAAATGCTACTTAAGAGCTTTTACTTTCTATAGCTGATTGTTAGACATATTCACTCTTTATCCAGATGTTCTGCATGTCACAGGTGTAGATATGTCTTCATACTGTTTTTTTTTTCAGAAAGCAATTTAATTCCACAATAATTATTCATGCTACAGGCCCAAGTGACTCTGTAATACCCAATCAGTCAAAATTCCTCACACTATTGCTTTACTAAACACTTGGGGAAAGGAGGACTGTGCATTTCTATGCAAGACTCTCCTATTTTTCTTTCTCATAGACCCATTAACTTTCAAAGATTTTTCTCATAAGTGTTGAAAGTACAACACAAGTTTAAGAGAAGAGTCAACACCACTGCCATGAGTAGAAGGGTCCACTGTGACCAGCTGCGGAAGTCATTTACTAGTGCTAAGGGCCTTACTTTGAGAAAGGAGAAGTGGGCATGCTTAGGATTGCTGAAGTCAGTGATATATTAGAATGCAGACCATCTAAATTTATTGAGAAGTAAGAAAGGAAGTCTGAAATCTGTTGAGGTTATTCCCAATCCTGAGGGCTTTTCTTAAGAAATGTCCCTGGACTTAAGGAAGAGAGGATTTGAACTTCAGACACTCGCAGTTCATGGACATATGGATATAACCATATGGTATGAATTTTCATCACATCCATATTTGTAGAAAAGATGTGTGCTCTATATTGTAGCCCCTCCCTATCTTGTGATAATTCCAGAAATCAAATGCCCTTGCTGTGTATTGTGTTCAAAGACGGCTGCCATCAAGCCGTTCCTTCTCTGTATGTGCATGACACCCCTCATGGAGAGAAGGTGTCTATTCTTCCAGCCTTTACAATCTGGGCTGACTGGTGGCTGTGTTGAACCATAGCATATGGTAAAAGTGATGCTCTCCCAGCTCTGGGTCTAGTTTATAAGAGGCCTGGTACTTTCTGTTTCTTGCTTCTTGGAGTGCTAAGTTGCCATATAGGGAGGCCAGGCTACATTGCTGTGGAAAGAGGCCACAGGGGGAGCACTGAGACCCCAGGCATGTGCATGAGGATCATCTGGGATGCCTAGCCCATGTGAGCCTTCAGATAACTTCAGTTCTAACTACCATTTTATGGCAACAATGTGAGACGCCCAGAGTGAAAAACCCCACAAAGCCCAGTTAGCCTATTAGGTTGTGGGGTGGCTTGCTGTATAGCAACAGACAACTGGAACATGCCATCTAGTGAAACAGTTGAATACTAGTATGAGACACAGAGAACTGGGAGACCAGGGTGACTACAGACCAGACAGGGCAGCATAAGACCAAGATTTCAAACACACAGGCACGCACACACACACACACACACACACACACACACACACACTAACAAGGGGTGTAAACTGGTGGTTTTCCTCCACATTGCTTCTTGCAAATCTATAAACTTCCTTTTTCTTGAAAATAATTTATTTCATTATAAGCTAACATAACAGCTTTGCAAAACATTTGGAAACTGGAGGCGAGAAAAACATTCCCCCTCCTTATATTACTGTAGTTAGCTATTTGTTCATTTCCCATCAGTCCCTCCCCCCCTCCCCGCCCCTTGGTCATATGAATTATGTTTTACTTCATCAAAATTATAGCCAAAGGTGGATCTAGTTTTAGTGGTGCCTGAAACTTGTGAAATTAAAATAACATTACTTAAAATATTCTTTTTTACAAAAGTCTACCACCATATGAAACACATTGCTGACAGCTCTAAGGGCTCTTGGAGGCGTGTGTAAGTGAGAGGCCCTGTAACCTAAGTTTCACCAGCTTCACGGTAAACCACTGTTGACTGTAATGCATATATACACTTGCACGCTGTTATTTTCTCATATTGTATTAAAGTGATTTTCCATGTTGAAGTCCAGCCTTTATAATATGAGCTTTAACAGTTGCATATTTTTCTTTTGAGGCAGGGTACTCTAATTGCCCTAATGCAGAGTTTTCGAACCTTGAAACTATTGACATTTGAGTTTAGATCATTCTTTATTGTGGGAATTGTCCTGTGCTTTACCAAATGACTCACTCCTAAGGGGCAAAATTAGCCCTCCCCTTGAGAGCCATTGCCCGAATAAATACCTTACTGTGGTTACTTATATTATTTTCTTTTTCACCATTATAACTGAGTCATATTTCATGAACATGATTTTATTCAACGTTTAACTTTTCCCCAAGTTAAACTCTTAGAAATAGAATTATTCTGTTAAAGAGAATGGCATTGGCATGGCTTTTGATGTATACTGCCAAAATTCCTTCTCCTAAAGACTTATAGTTACCTGAAATATATGGCAACGCATTATACCATAGATGTAGAGGTATTTAAAAATTATAATTAAATATTATACTTAATTATAAAAATAGTACTGTATATTTAAACTATATAATATACTTAGGATATTATAATTAAAGCCATGTATTTTGCTAATAAACTTTCATTATTCTCCGAGAATCTATTGATTTAGGCTATATATATATATATATATATAAAAGAATGGTCAGAAAAAAAATTCTAGATTGACTCTTTCCTTTTTTAAAAATTTTTTTTTCTAAAAATTATATTTTGGAAAAGAATGTCTCTATTTCCATCAACCTAGAGAAAGGACTTGAAGATGCTATTCTAGTGTGTTGTTTTTCTTACCATCTGCTTGGTTTAGCCCTTCACAGGGAAAAGCCTGTATTTAAATTCAGAAAGCAAATGGCAAAACTGTTTTGACATAACTGACTTCTAGGATGGGAAAACCTAGGCTTCCTGCTCTCGTTTCGTGGATAGAAAAGACAGACCAGGTCTCTGTCCACACCCGTCAGGATGCATCATTAACCGCAGCCCCTTTCCCCTTGCCGTCACTAAAAAGCCCCACAATCCCTCCCCACCCAAAGAGAACCAAAGATCTCAGTTGCTTGGTGTCAGGAATAGAATAGAAAAAAATGGCGTATTGTTCTCTGATGCCTACTGCGAACATCTCCTCTCTGGAGGGAAGCTCTCAACCGTGGCCCTCTTTCCCAGATGGTTGGAAACACTGACTCATGCATTTCACTCCAGTTCCACTGTGCAAGGAGGAGGGCAGATCCCTGTCAGAGGGCAAGCCCCACAAGCTTTGCTTTTAAGGCGTTCATTAGCCCTTCCGACAGCACTGCCTTCTTCACTCCACTCCTGCTCCAGGTATGATCAGAGCTCTAAACCACTTGAAGGGCAGGTGTACCTGCTGGAGGAGTTGACAGAGTCCATGTACGAGAGCTTAAAGCCTGTCACACAAGGAATATTCCACAACAGTTCACATTCACATATGGCATTTCTCAAAGTGATAAGAAGAGCATTTCCTTCTTTCATCCCTTCCTTCCTTCCTTCCTTCCTTCCTTCCTTCCTTCCTTCCTTCCTTCCTTCCTTCCTTCCTTCCTTCTTTCCTTCCTTCCTTTCCAAGTCCCTTTCTTCCTCCCTTTCTTTCCTCCCTCACACTGTTCCATTTTTCCCCCTTCTTCCTCAGAAGTTTTTACCAAATTTAATGAAAATGGAAGTATAACATGGATTGTCTTTTAAACTTAATCTATTCTCATCTACACTCTCACATTCTACAAATGGCTTTATGGTTTTACTCTATTTCTGTTTAATGTGAATCTTCAGAATCAGTTAATAAAAGTCTACCATATTTACTTCCCAAACATGTCCCTGATAAAAGCTGACATAAATGGGGCACTTACGGCAGGAAAATGAAAAACAAAGAAAGGAGCATAAGAACCTCTCTAGAAACTCCCTGGGAAGTTTGGGGAGGTTGGTGTGAAATGCAGGTGGCATGAGCCACAGGCCTGGAGGGATTGCTTTCCTACCAGCTGCCTAGCAAACAAAATGTGTACATGACCGGGCTTTCAATGGGCACAATTATGCCGTGCCTGTGTACTTAGTAATTGATAAAACAGCTTTGTTGCTGAAGGATCTGATATTACCAATAGGTCTGAAAAACTCAAAAGGTTTCCAGTTTAAATGCTCCTTTTGTGTTATTTAAATAAAAACATTCTCAAAATGCAGGCAACAAAGAATTAGTTTGTATAACATATTAGATCAACAAATAAGGCACTTTCTAGACTAAAGTAGGAAACAAAATACTAATATCACAAAGAAGGTAATAGGCCTCTTTATACCCAAGTTTACTTATTATCTGGGCTTTGGTAGCAGGCTAAGCAGAACTTCGTAGATCAGGTTTCACCATAAAATTCACTGTTATTTTTATATTGTTATAGATATATATTATTTTTCATTTCTAGTTTTTAAATTATAGCCAAGCAAAATAGAACTAAAAGCTATAAAACAAAATAACTTCTGCATTAACAAATTCATGGGCTCTAAAATTCTGATGGAGTGGTTAACAATTTTGCTTTTGATATAATATTATCAAAACATTTTCAAGATCTGTATTTTTTAATCTGGAAGAGTTTTGGTGAGCTATTTAAAATCTTCATGAACTCTTTTGTCTATCGTTTTTCCCTTCTACTCACAACTTCCCAGGATGGTCAGGATTAATTTTTAAATGCATGAGGAGGGGAGATCTAGAGGTGGAAAAAATATTGCTGAAATTTTGTGCATGAGCATTAAATTGTATGAGCACCACATACAAAGTGGCTTATTAAGTATAAACAGAACATTGCCTTAATTTACTAGTAGGGAGTATTTTAGGTATGAGGAATATATTTACATATTAACTTTAACATCACATTCTAATTGCAATCATTATGTTGTGCCATTTTTGTTCAAAAAGTAAATTTCTTTAATCTAGTTGGTTTAAAGTAGAGTCAAAACACCATAAAACATGTGTCAACTTTATTCACCTGTTTCTCTGGAGACATGAGTAAATACTGCAAGCAGGATTAGGTGTGATGTTTATCTCCATAATATGATGCCTTTCACAGAGCAAAGAGTTACAGAGTCCTTGTTTACATAGGTTTAAATAACTGCTGCCCATGTGCATGTCCCTCTATTGAGACTTTTATTTTCATTCATTATTTGCACACTCTTCTTTAGCAAAAGACCATGACGTAGTTATCTTTCAAAAGTCCTTGCTTTGCTTTTCTGACTTGGGCCCTTCTTTACATCAGGGCCTAGTTTAATTTCCATTACTGATTGTCATCTAAGCAAAAAGTCCCATCCTATGTGAAATGACAAATCAATGGAATTGAAACCCACAAGTAAACAAAAAATACAATAATCTGTCATATAATAATGGTGACATAAGTATGTAATGAGAAAGATAATTACCAATAAAAGCTGTCATTATAACTGGGATCCCCCCCAAAAAATGGAACCCTACCTCACACTTTTGATATAAAAAAACCCAATGTTTAAATAGAAAAGCTGAAAACATTAGTTATATGAATAATAGGCAAATAAAACTTTTGTAACTGATGGATTGAAAAGTTAAGACAAAGAATAGTTGAAAAATGCAATTTACAATTTTGATTTAGTAGGGAATATACATTATGTTCAAGCACATGTGGGGATTAATAAAATTTGACCACATCTTAGCAATACATTTAATGTTATTAAATTTCATTGTATTAGTGTCACATTGGACACATTCTTTGATTCCAATGAAATTTAATTTAAATAAGCAATCAAAAATTGCAACAAATACCCCATTTTTAAATAAATACAGAAACACACTTCTAAACAATTCATGGGTCAAAGTAGAAATCATAATGGAAATATGACTATGTTAAGACATGAATGACAGCCCCCATGCTATGCATCAAAGTTTGTAAGATGAAGTTAAAATAATACCTTAGAAGAAATTAAATATTTATATTAAAGGATAAGATAGGTTTGAAATTAAAGAGTGCTGCATTCAATTTAGAAATTGAAAAAATATATAACTAAAAATATCTAAGTGTATAAGGAATATTTTATGAATCAATTAGAAATAAAATTACAAACAACTCAATAGAAATAAAAATAATGGGCAGAATACTGAAGAGATAGTTTTCAGAAATGAAACCTGAATAATCATGCAAAAAGATGGTCAATTTTATTAGTATACAGAACATGAATATTTAACCATTTTATATAATAAAGAGGTAATATGCAAATTAACCCTCACACCCTCACAAGATGGCTGCCTACGACCAGGCCGGCAGAGGGGTTAGTGAGGGACGACCAAATGACTGAACAAGCAGGCTGCGTTGGGTGACCAGGCCGGCAGGGGGGGGGGGCAATTAGGAGCAATCAGGCTAGCAGGAAGGGGGTAGTTGGGGGCAACTTGGCCGGCAGTGGGGGGCAGTTAGGGGCAACCAGGCTGGCAGGGGGAGGTAGTTAGGGGCAATCAGGCCAGCAGAGGGGCAGTTAGGGGTGACCAGGCAGCAGTCAGATGAGCAATTAGGAGCCAGTGATCCAGGATTGTGAGAGGAATATCTGACTGCCAGTTTAGGCCTGATCCCCGGGTCGGACCTAAACCATCAGTCAGACATCTCCCGAGGGGTCCCAGATTGGAGAGGGTGCAGGCTGGGCTGAGGGGACAACCGCCCCCCCCCCGCCCGCATGAATTTTGTGCACTGGGCCTCTAGTCTATATATATATATAAGTCTAAGTGACCATTAAGACCAGATGACCAGACGACCAGATGACTGACTGGTAGCTATAATGTGCACTGACCACCAGAGGGAAGATGCTCAGAGCAGGAGCTGCCCCCTGGTGGTCAGTGTGCTCCCACAGCCAACCTCCCGCAGCTGGCCAACTTCTTGGGTTCCTTCCCTCTGGCCAGTGGGCCCCAATCAGCCCCAATCACCGGCCAGGCCAAGGGACCCCACCTGTGCATGATTTAATGCACCGGGCCTCTAGTAGTGAAATATGATTTTACACTCACTTGATTGCAAAGCTTGACCCTAAGTATTAGCAAATATATGGAGCAACAATAACTCTCACCCACTCCTGATGGTAAGATAAATTATACTACCTGTTTGAAAAAGTTAATAATTATGTAGCTACATTGAAAATACCCATAGGACATGATGTAGGAATTTGAGTCCTAACTACACTGTAAGAGTTACACAACTTTTGAAAACATGTACATTGGAGGACATTGACAAGTATATTCATAAGCCACATTGTTTGAAATAGTAAAAAAATTGATTGGCACACCATGTCTATCACTAGGATAAATAAATGAATGACAGTGTGTTCCTACAATGGCACATCACACAAGTGAAAATGAAAGAACTACTGTTCTATGCAATCAATGTGGATCATTTAAAAAAGAACATTGTGAGGATGAAGCACATTACAGAAAAAAATATACTGTATGGTTCTATTTAATATCTATCTATATATAAAAGGCTAATATGCTAAGTGTCCGACTGTTCAACCAGTAGCTATGATGCGCACTGACCACCAGGGAGCAGATGCTCAATGCACAGGCATGGAAACATGGAACAGACTGATAAATCTCAGAGGGAAGGGGGAACGGGGGAGTGGGAAGAGATTAACCAAAGATCTTATATGCATACTACAGGTCCGGTGCATGGATTTGTGCACTGGTGGGGTCCCTCAGCCTGGTCCGCACCCTCTCACAATCTGGGATCCCTCAGGGGATGTCAGACTGCTGGTTTTGGCCCAATCCCTGCAGGCCAGGCTGAGAGACCCCACCGGTGCACAAATCCATGCACCGGTCCTCTAGTATAAAATAATATGGTATTTAGGAATCTATTTATATATAATTGTTCTATTTAGGAATATATACATATATAGAAGTGGTAGAAGTATAAAGTGAAAAAAGGGATCATAAATAAAATGTAGTATAGTGATAGAAGTGTCAGGGATGGGCTTGGGAGGGGCCTATATGGAGTGTCTAGGGTTCTGGTGATATCCTTCATTACCATAAACTTGCTCTACAGAGATCAAGTTGGCAATATCTACTAAAATTGCCAAATCACATACCCTTATAAGAATGAATACTGCAAAAATAATCGCACACAAGCACAATAATTTGTAGTCAGGGTTATTCACTGCAGAACTATTTATAATAATACAATGCTAGAAACATTCTAAACTCGTTCACTAAGGGATTGGCAGAATAAGATAGGAATTATTCCTGCAATGGAATTATTCCAATGGAGCTATACAAAAGATTGCTCACGAATTAATACATAAAGACCTTGAAGACATTGTTAAATGAAAAAAAAAAGTTTAAAAATTGTGCATTATGTCAACATTTATATAACGATAGGATGAAGAATATATATTTAAATATGTATGTAAGTTCAAAATAATATAGTTTAAAGTATATGCAAAAATAAGACCATTCTTAAAGGGGAAGTAAGCAGGGTGGACAGGAAACAAAGAAGAGGGCCTTTCACTATTTATCATCTTACACAATTTCTATGTTGAAGGTTATGAAAATGTTACTTCCAGGGAAGGGAACAGGATGGCTGGAGAAGGATGTAAGAGAGACTGGTTTTGTCATTCATCATTTATCTGCTCTTTTTAAATTTTGCTAATGCAATATAATGTTTATATTAACTACTGATAAAATAGACACAATGACTAAAACAATCAACACAGCCATCCAGTTCCCATTCATTAGGATTCTGTCAAGAGACTGAACCAAAGATGTGTCAGTGATTAGTGGAATGTCACAAAAAAGCACTTCCTTAAAAAGAAATGGGACTTCATTTGTAAAAGAATATAAGAAGTGATAGGGCTATTTCAACCACTACAAATGTCCCTGGGGCATATGTTGGAAACCCTGAGGCAAGCCTTGCTGCTCATACACTCTTGAAGAAGGAGGAGTAAAATACATTTACGATCACACAGAGAAAATTACAATTTTCTTTTTCTCATAGATATATAAAACTGGAGACAGTGCCACAAGGAACACAAGGTCATTTTTGTACATATTTAAATCGTTTGGAAAATAATAAGTGGATACATAATTAAAATAGTCATGAAATTTCTGCAGATTTTTATAAATCTCTTGATGAGAACACAATTCAAAATTTATCATCAACACTTCTTGAAATAGAATAAGAACAAACAAGTAAACAATTCAGTAAAAACATCAGATGTGTGAGCTTGTATGATAAGCATGTGATATTGAAGAGGCTGGAGTGCAAACCGCCCGCACACCTACAGTGAGAAACCGCGGGAAGGCTCTGTGTAGAACTGTATCTTCACTTCAGAAGCATTACATCTTCAGCAGCTTCTCCTCAGGCTTTCTTATCTCAGATGTTGAGCTCCTTTAAGATTGTGCAGGAAATACCCTTTCGATTTCTCTGGGAATTGTCACAGCCCTTTTAACCTCTTTTCTCTCACAAAGGAGACTGAGAATTGGATACATCTGATCTAATCTTGGCTGCTAGTGTCCTCGGGCAAGAAACATAACCTCTCTGAGCGTTAATGTCATTTTTGTATAGATGCTACTGTCCCTTCCAAGCCTCTCATTCTATAATGCCAGAGTGAGTGCCCAGACTTCTGGAATTCCCACAGCCCCAGGATTCACACCTTTCTATGTGGACACAAATCGGAGCAGCATCTCTTTGAATCTTTTCTTATAGGATGCTTGGTGAGAACACAATTCAAATAGGACTTCACCTTCTTTTACATAGAAGTATGAAGTATATGGGTCCTGGCATTGATTCGGCAGCTCAACAAGCTTAGGTTTGATATCTTTTCAATTCTACTGGGCAGACTCTTAAGGTCACGATGGCTGCTGCAGATGCTGCCAAACAAACTAAAGACTATTTCCATCACCAGGCAATTCCCTACCTTCCTTACAAGAGGCAACAACCACTCTTCTAATATCTAACAGATATAGACTACACTAATAGGCTAATTTTGCCCTTTCTGGAACCACATATAAATGGAAATACACAATATGTAATAATTTATGTCTGGCTTCATTCATTCAACATTTTTGAATTTATGTTGATATTCATTCATGTTGTAGTTGTTGAGTAATATTGCATTGTATAAATATACCACCATATCTTTATCCATTCTCCTATAGATGGATGTTTGAATTGTTTCCAGTGAGGATATTATAAATAAGGCTGCTATGAACATTCATGTACAAGTCTTTGAGTGAACCCATATGTCTTCATTTTGTTGCATTAAAACCCAGAAATTGAATTGCCAGATCTTGTGGCTGATGTATATTTAACTTTATAAAATTCTGCTAAGGAGCCCTCTGTTAGGTCGGAGAGAGCCCAGGATCAGACACATGCAGACATGTGATGAGATAATGGACCCTCCCTGACATTTCTAACAGATCAGCGGGCCAGACACAGATACTGGCTTCTCCCTGAATCAACAGGACCCCCACACAGATACTGACTCCTTCCCAAATACACCTGCTGACCCCCTGCAGCGGAAACTTCCTCAGCTGAATACCTCAGCTCACGTCCCCACCCCTCACCCAACCACAATATAAAAAAAGCGCCCCCCTCCCTGTTGGCGTGAATCCACATGCCCTGTCTTTGGGGTCCGTGGGTCTCCCGGGGACGCAATAAACCTTTCCTTTTCTTCCTTTTTCTGATTCACTCGACTCTTTATTTCCTACGCCGCCTCCTGAGCCACCTAACCTAACACCCTCTAAAATGGCTGAAGCATTTTGCATAATTATTTTTTATGACTACATAATTCTGAAATTGATACATTAATTCTGTATTTTTGCAGATTATTGGACATTTAATTTATATTGTTTTAATGTTGCTTTTTAAAAAAATACAAAATGCTACAATGAACACCTTCGTAAAAATAATAGTTTTCTGTTACCAAAATACTTCTGCTGCTGCAATATTTAATTGAGATAATAGGGGCAGAGTTACTGAGTATTGTCATGACTTCATAATTTTCTAAAAGTATGTAGCAATTTCTACTTCCTCAGTAAATTTGAGAGCAATTATTATTTTAAAGCCCCTTCTCTATTTTATTGAATTTTAGCATGCATTGGATATTAAGTGTACAGCTCGATGAATTTTTACATATGTAAACTCCATACATATGGCCAACATCAAAAAATAGAACATTTTCAACATCTTATACACCCTTGTGACTAAGACTATATCAGGTCTCACAGAGAAACCTACTATTCTGATATTGATCCCAAAATAATTGTACCTTTGTTTATACTTCATACCTTCATAAACAGAATCATGCAGTTTATACTTATTTATCCTCATATGCAAGATTTAAAAAGCAAAATAGAGCTTTAATTCAAGGCCAATCTTAATTTTTTATTTTGATGGAACATTTAATAAAAGCAATTTTCACCATTTGTTAAGCTCAAGAATGCACACCAGGTGCTACCTAAAGAATTTGCATCGATCATCTCATTTAATCTTTTAATAACCCTTTAAAAAACATATAATTGTATCCATTTTCTGGATAATATATCTGAGGCTAAGAGTTGGAATTAACTTGCCTATCTCACAAGGCTAGTTTGGAACTCAGCAAGAATGCATATCCAGCTGTGTCTGATATCACAGGTCATGCTTTACCTATTACTGGAAAATAGTATTTTGTAATTGCAAATGATCAATCACCAGAGGAAATATCTAAGCAAGTACCAGGGGATGCTTGTACTGGCCCTGCTTTTCTCTACTTTCTAATAAAAGCTAAAGGCAAGCTGCTAGAGATGAAGGCTCAAAAAGCCACCTTGAGGACAGATGCCATTGCCAGGCATTCTGAACTAACCATGTTCTTCAGTCATTATCAATGTTACTAGAACACTGAAACAGTAGGTGTATATTAACATTGCATCCCATAGCTGGCCATATTACTGCTATAATTGAGGTCATTTTTTCTCATTAAAATGCAATTATTAACCCCAAGACATCAGTATACAGAATTACATAGGATATAATGAACTAAGTAGCCAATGCTAGAAAAACAGCATGGGTTCAAAAAATCCATTGTGAGGAAATTCAATTCTTACACTGAACATTTTACCCTGTTGGAGGACAAAGCTGTTCACTGCCCAGGAGAGAATAATGGGAAGGTAAGTCAACCCCAGGGTGTACGTCTGTAGGCAGCTGGAAGCCAGGGGCACTGCCATGCAAGTGATTTTCCAATCCCAACTGGGAAGAAGAGAGTAATTTGCATAATGGATTGGAAAGTACAAAAAGGTTTTTGCATCACAGAAACGAGGTTCCAGACAAAAATAATCAAAGAAAATTTTTATAAAAATGCAGGCATCCAGGAAACTTTTCATCATCACAGAAAATGATGGAGCCAGTCCTTAAATAAAATGCCAGGTCTTTGTGACAACTTGATTTATAGGAATGCATATAGGAGCCCAACTAAGTTTTTAAAAAATTCCTTTTAAATACTTATGGAATATAAAAGAGGTAAAATTGTGTGTGAGTAGATCTTAACTACCCAAGTCAATGAAGTTTCACAAAGTTAACACAGGGAACTGCCACCCACATCATTTCACAGAACATATACTGTGTCCCAGGAGCCACCCACATTGCCCCATCCTTTGTTAATACCTGTCTCCACAAGTACCACTATTCTACCTTTCACCTTAAGGTAACTATTCATAGTAATGCAATATTTTAGTCAACATACTGATGCATTAGAAAAAAATATGACAATTGTGATCCAATTCCAATTAACATTAGAGGAGTTGAACAAGTGCCATAACAATTTAGCAGTATAGAGTTGCTGCAAGAAAATCTGACATCCTCCTCCAGCCCCCAAGCAAAAATAAAAGTTCATTTTCCCTCATTTTTTTATTCACTTAATTCAGGTGCTATTAATGGATAACACAGAATTGATTTTGCTTTGAAGTTTTTTATCATATGGCAGCAACATGACTAACTGTGGTTAAGACATGAGAATTGAGTTAGCTTTTCCAGTGTCACTATGGAGTGATTTCCCTGAGGTCTGCTTTTTAAGCTCTCCGGGTGCCCAAAGGCATACATTACACAATCAGAGTTGGAATGACTTGTGTCCCCTTGGTTCAGTTTTTTAGTAGGTAAGTAATCAGCCTAATTGATATTGATTAACTGAACTTGGTCTTGTCAAAATTATAATCAAATTAACTAGAATATTATCATGCAAATACTTATGACATTTCAACCCAAAATAAACGCAAACCCTGAACACGCTTATGAATACAAACAGTATGCTAATTATAATCGAAGAGTGTGCATTTCTGCAAAGATTAAACTCTTTCCATAATTGGTCTGTGTTGGCTCCTTGTTTTTCGCTATCTACATACAGGATAAGAGGATATTTTATAATGAATGTATGTTCTCTCCATCTTCCAACCTTCGAATTATTGTTTTTCCTACATAGATGTTTGTTTGTTGTTTGTTTGTTTTGTTTTGTCAGTAGCCTCCTCTGGACACTGGCAGGCTGTGTCAAAGCAACTGAAGGGACACATATTGCTAATCCTGATTTGTCACATTTTTGTTCACTTATTTATTTATTTTTCTGAAAGCAAGTGGTTGAATTTTTAACCTCTGCTCACACCTCTCCAAATATTCTCAGCAAGCCCCAAAGGCACTCTAGGATGGGGGTCTGTGATGCTCACAGCTGGGCAGTAAACCATCACAGCCACTAGCTCCCTCTTCTGCATCCCACCCCTACTGGGGAAGAGGGAAGCTATTTCTGGAGAAGATGGAGAGGGAGTGAATTATCCAGTCGTATTTTTAGATGCTTTCTGAACATCATTTAACAAATCTTCAAAAGCACTGTTCACTTATACCAAACACCCAACTTTGGCCCATAAATACGGCTCCACAAAAGTTTTACGACTTCAACGTTTTGTATCATTTAAGTAGACCCTGCAGTGTGAAACTTGGCTTTACTTCTTAATTACATCTTCTGCTCCATTTAGCTTCACCCAACCCGATTTATAAATATTTAATCAGATCGCTGCTGCCTGCTTATACAGGAAAAAGAAACCCTGGCTGCTCCTCTTGGCCAAACATGACCTTGAAAGACAAAGACACACTAACAATGTTACTCAGATCCTCATTTGCATTTAGGAAAAGGTGCCACAATTGATTAGCAAAATTGAGTTATTAAAAAGTTGACTCAGACTTAGGTAGCTTGGGAAACTTAAAAAAAAAAAAGTATTATTTCTGTCCCACCCATAAAATCTCAGAAAGATTCATTTTTCTCATGAGTTATTGAATTTTCCAAATTGCCACAGTAATAAAGTTGTATTTAAATATTTGCTTTTCTTTAAATGTCTCCTGTGATATTAGATTACAGAATATTACAGTTGTGACTGGAGTATATGAATATAACGATCTTTATACTTTGAGGCTATGAAGGCTTTGAATATGTGACATTGAAATGAATGGGGGCTTTTTTTTGCTTTTATATTTTTGTTTTGTTGCTGTTGTCATATTTTTCAATTTTTAACGAAACACTGAAATGTATGTTGGAAGGCTTTTTTTTGGTCTTTTAAAATTAATTAACTACTGCAAAATCTTGAGTCTTAACACTGCCCTGTCTTATTCCATGTCATATTTGCTCAGCATGCTGGCTTCTGGGAGAAGTTTAAGACTTGCTTCTTCTGGGTATCACTGGGCAGCTCTCAGGCACTCAGGGTCTCCAGGTCTCACCACAAACTCCCATAAGCACCTTCTTCCCTCTCAGTCCACATTCATCTGAAAGCCATCTTGATCCACTAGATGCTGAATAAATTTCATTTGCCCTTCAGTGGACCTAAAACTATGGCTTAATAACTTAAATGATATTCACTGATACGATCACTGTAGCCAAACATTAGCTCAAACTCACACTAGACTTTCCATGACATCCTCACATAGTTCCATTCTATTTGTTGATGACCACTGCTTTTCTCCCCGCTCCCCTTTTTCTTTGGCCTTTGGGGTGGTATTCTGAATTCCCCCAAATCAGGAGCATCCTGGGCTTTATCCATCCTCTTCCCCACCATGTCCTGATTAGATTGTCAGGACATGCATTTTCACTTAGAAGCTTGGCCTGCACATTTCAGCTGGTTTGACAAAAAACACCAGCTTGATCTGGCCATGCTTTAATTTGAGACTTTGTCATTTGAGAAACAGAGGCATCCTCCTATCTTTCTTGCCACAGTAGATCTGTGTCAAATGAACACAGGGGTGGGGAAAAGTAGGTCTACAGTCATTAATATGAAAAATACAAGAATAAATAATAATAATACTAGAATAAACTGTTTCACATACTCAACTGTAAACCCACTTTTGCTAGCCCTGTTTAAGCCTTCACTCAATATTATCTTACTTATCCTCCTATAATTAGAATAATGTACAGGCACAGATGTTTTATTGCCTTTTTTGAGGTTTAGAGCATTTGTTTTTTCAAACTCATATTTACTATGGTAAAGAATATTTAATTCCTTGCTTTAAATTACTTGTACTTGAAAGGGCACAGAGGACTACTTTACCATTGCAAAATCAATGTCTTTATGTAGCCATTTCCTGGTCCCCCCAAAAGGCATTGCATTTTGCTTTGATTGTGTGTATTCAGTAGAAGAGGAAGTATGGAGAATGAGAGAGTGGAATAAGAATAGCTTTAGGTTTTATTGGTCCATACAGAATGGCTTTTGTCCCCCTGGCCTGGACTCTGGGAGAAGAAAAATGCTGCTGTAGCAGCCGGCAGCACAAGGAGGACAGCACAGGTGAGGTGGGTGCCTTCGGTTCAGTTCCCCAGGAGCAGAGCCTGAGACAGGGATGCTCATAATGTGAATTACTGGGGTGGGGGACTAGCAGGAGGAATCTGTAAGAGATTGAGGAAAGCAGGTTAGGGCTGGATAAAAAGCCAAGTGAAGATGTGGGTTCAGGTGCCAAATAGTCTTAATCTGGTCCCAGATTCAGGAGGATCTCTGAAGTGTGAACTGCATCTTAGAGTCTGCCCAGTCTTGAAGCAAGGGGGCTGGGTTTTCATACCACAAGATCGGATGGCATATTCTTTGTTGGTAAGATTTAGGAGGTGCTGGACAGTGGGGAACTCTCCACCATGGCTGCTAAGGTGAATCTAATTGCTTAAGAACCATCTTCCAAAGGTGTTTGCTAGTTAGAGGTTTAGCACTAGCAACTACGTACTAGACGCTGGGTGATTTAGATTGAGTACCAACCACATTTGCTACAATGGAGAGGTATTGTGTGAAAAAGAAAAAGGATATATTTTGCAACCCTGAACTCTGCTTGGTTTCTGTGTGGTTTAAATACAATTTCACTCTTTGCTGTAGGTTTTTGTGTTTCATCTTCTTTTTGGTTGTTATTATTGTTGGTCCAGGGCCGGTGAGTCTCCCAGCATCTCTTTATTTTCTGCTGCGAGTGCTCTTGAGTTAATATTGTAATTGCTCTGAGCTCTTGATTCTTCTCATTACTCTGATTCTTGGCTATATTCATTTTGATTTTCTGAGTCTGTACTTTTAAAAAAAACAAACATTTTTTTTTATTTAAGCATAGTTGGTGAATACTATATTATTCTATATTTGTATACATTACAATGTGATTGCTTCCAGTTCTACACAAATACGGTTTCATTAATTCTAAGACACGTTTT
Source organism: Myotis brandtii (assembly GCF_000412655.1). Classification (NCBI taxonomy): domain Eukaryota; kingdom Metazoa; phylum Chordata; class Mammalia; order Chiroptera; family Vespertilionidae; genus Myotis; species Myotis brandtii. The sequence continues at coordinate 2,702,050 of NW_005367209.1, forward strand.
TTTTTTTCACATTTTAACATCTCAAAAATTAAAATGTAATACACCATAATAATTGGCAGTTTTTCCCCTTTAGTACTGGTTACATAAATAGGGGTGCCTTTTATAGTCAATAGCTCCTTAGATTTGATAAAACACGTCATATTATACACAAAATAGGGTGTATGAAACATTTTAGAAATGTAGCATTTGCTTATGTCTGTTTTAATGGTGAAATATTGACTTTGCGGTGGGCTTTTAGAATGTAGCCCATGCTCAAGTACCAACATATTTGAACTAGTAGTCCACTGGAAGTATTGTATTCCATGCATCACAATTTATTAGAAGGATTTAATTTATTAATGTAGGAGATAGTACCTTGGGCCATGAGCACATAGTAGGCCCTCAGCACATTTACTTTTTCTATTTATCTTCCTTGTCTTATTAAGTCTTAAGATGAATCTGCAGAATTACACACATAAATGGACACCCCACTAATTTTACAAGTAAAGAGGAAACTGCCTGAATCAATGAAAATTTCTGATGGAACTAATAAAAATTATTAAAAAATAATTTTTGAAATTCAAGAACAAGTAACTGATACGAGGTTATTGAAGCATTGCCTAGTATTGGTCCTTATGGCAGCAGTCTTAATAAGTGGATAAGAATAATTTAGCCTTTTACTTTTATACTTGAAAAGTACTTAGGATGAGCTTGTCTGTAAGAAGGTTAGACATATCTTCTATTGCCTGCAATTTTATCACAACTTTCAATTTGTTTCAGGATAGTTTTTCTTCTATAGTGTTCAACTGTATTAGCTTAATTCTGATTGACTTAGATAGATGAAATTTTGTATCCATTTCATGTTTACAGAATCCCTAGGCTATTCCTAACTTTTCAGAAATCCTCAAAATGCACATACCTATAATAATAAAAGTGTAATATGCTAATTAGACCAGACGTCCTTCTGGACAAAGCCAGGCTGCGAGGGAAGCCCAGGTCCTGGGTGCCAGGGGGAAGCCAGTGCTGGCCTCTGGGGGAAGGAAGGCCTACTTTTGCATGAATTTCGTGCATTGGGCCTCTAGTTTTGAATAAAAGAAGCTGACCCAAGTGTCTATGTATTGTATGATTCTATTGATATGAAGTTCAAGAACGAACAGAAGTAATTTATGGTCATACAAATGGAACTATAGGGGATGGTTAACCGGGAAAGGTCAAGATGAAACATACGGGGTGATGCTTCATATCTTGATCTGGGTTATTTTTAAAAGAGTTTGTACATATGCCAAAGTTCTTTGAGCTGAACACTCAATACATGTGCATTTTACTGAAGGTAAATTATACCTTAATAAAGTATATTAGCCAAAAAAAGCATAGATTGTTATTTAGATCTTGGATTCAACTTTAGGGAGGAGGTTAACACAGAAAAAAAGGTGAGTATAAATTAAAGAGTGGTTAGATAAAAGTATTACATGTTTACATTATTTATCCAAACCCCAATCTTTGCCTCATCACCCAGTATAGACTTTAGATACTGATTATGGTAGAAATTGCAATAACAATCTGCTATCTTTACAAATTGGATGCTAACTTTAAATTAACCAATGGGTATCCTGAAACTCCTAAAATGAAATTCCAGAATAAACTTCTCTTTCACTAAGTCTTGGTCTCTACAAGAATTTTTCAACAGTGTTGCCTCTGTAAGTTAAAATGGTCAGAAGCTCCACCAACAGTTCTTCAGCAAAGTGCTAATAATCACTACAGGGACTAGACATCACTTTATCACCTATGGCTGATTTTCTAAGTAGCTTTTCTCTGTGCCTGCCAGACTTGAGAAAACCTGAATTCCCTCTTGACTAAAACATGAACTCCAAAACTTATATAATAAGTAATTGAGTTAAGCTGTCTTATGATACAGAGATATGTAAAGTGGTTGTTCTGGCCAAGTATCACATTCTTTTACACATAATGGATCAGGACATATCCAATGAGGAATCTGAAAGCTAAATGTTTTCCATGATTTAATGAATGATGTCCTAATAGAGCCTTGAAACTATTGAGCAAATGAGAGTACAGATATAAAAAAATAGTTTTCATATGGGGTTTTATGGAAAAAAGGAAGACTATCTATATATATAAAACCCTAATATGCAAATAGACTGAACGGCTTAACAACAGAACAACTGAACAACCAGTTTCTATGACATGCGCTGACCACCAGGCGTGCGCGGAACATGGCAGGTGTCGGCAGCAGGTGGCAGAGTGTGGAACATGGTGGACATCGGCCACGGCAGGATGGTGGAGCAGGTGAGTGGGGGTGCCAGACCAAGGTGGAGCGCTGGTCGCTGTCATCGGGGCAAGCCTCTTATGGTTACTGAAAATTCTTTGCTCCCACATGCCGCTGTCCCGCCGGGTGCTTGCACCTACTGCCGGCGCCAGCCCTGCTCACACCCAGCACCGGCCCCGATCATTCAGCACCGTCAGCAGGTGTGAGAGGCAGCTGCCAGCCCCCATCACCCAAGGGCTTCCCCACCTCCCCCTGCTCCTGAGGGGCGATCAGGGCAGCAGCTGCTGCTCACACCCACTGACAGCGCCGGCCCCAATTGCTCAGCGCCATCAGCAGGTGCAAGTGGGGCCGGAGCCATCAGCGTGTGGGAGCAGCAGCTGCTGGCAGACAAGGGATGGGGGCCACGGCAGGAGGGGCCTGGCAGGGGTGCAGAGGATGGGCCAAGACCTGCCCCTGTGCCCACCACACCCTTGCGGCCCATAGTTACTTTCAAGGTGCACAAATTCGTGCACTGGGCCCCTAGTCTAATAATATTTGTATATCATTTTGGTGGGTTTCTGGGGTTGCAGAAGTCTATATTTGGCTCCTAGGGTGTTTACTGCTTTTATTTGCTCTAATAAAACTAAGTAATTATACAAAATGGGAGCAATTATACAAAGATATCCAGACCCCTAAGAGCAACTCTCTTACCAAAAATTTTAATCATCATTGGGTATAGAGTGAGTTACAAAGGACAAAGAGGTCTTTGTTGCTATTGATGGTATTTTTTATTTTCTTTTATATTTTGTACTTCCTACTCCCTCTTTCCCTTGTGGGTTCATATACTTTACTTTTACTCTTCTTTCAGATCTCAGCTCAAAGTCCCTTCATCAGAGAAGATTTTCCTTACCTTTCCCTCCCATAGGTTCCTTCCTCTGTCGTACTAAATGCACTCACAACATGAAAAATCTTTGATGAGTGGTTTTTTGATTGAATGAATGCCTGGCCACTTTGACCATGATTCAACTACTATATCTATTTTGTCTAAGACTTTAGTCACTAGATGTTTTGGAATTTAAAACCTTTACATGTGACTAATAGTATATAGAAGCAAACTGAAAAAAAAAATAACACATACGTGAATGTCAGGGTCATAATGTCTCACTTGCTATAAAAAGCTGAGATCCTTTTTTTTAAAATCCGAGATTGATCAAGATCCAAAGCAGTCCCAATGGTTCTAGTTTCTAATCTGGCTAAATACAGCTATTGCTATTTGAATGTTAGGGAAATAACTGACTCACAGACTTCAGATATTAATTATACTTACATGTGTAAAAGGAAACTGCCTGTGGTGGGTTAGACTGTTATCCTGGAAGGATCACTCATTCTGCTTCATATTCGTGGGAAGACAACACCCCTTTGCTCCATGTGAGCTAGGCTTGGTCACGTGACTTGCCGTGGCTTCATCATGAACAGATTGATTAGACATTGGGCTCAACTGTGTGATGGGCTTTGACAAATGTAATATTAGCAGACATGATGCAGCAGAAGCTTGACATGTGCTTGCATGGTTGAAAGTGCTCTCATAGGCATGGACCATCAGTAGGAGGACAGCATGGCTCAGAGGAGGGGCATGAGGTCCCTATGAAGCAGAGCCACCTCACCTAGTCCACAAAGCTGAGATGAGTCTAGACAACCTCCCCCAGCTGACATGACAAGAAATATAATATCTTTTTTTTTTTTTGGTTTAAGCCACTGCACTATAGGGTGTCTTTTATGCATCAATATTTGTGTGCTTTTTAATGTGTACATATTTTATGGGAACTTTATATTGTGCCTCCCTCAAAGCCATGCAAATTATTTCTGATTGAGGCAATTAACATTGAACTGACCCAGACTGTGGGGTGTGGAGACTGGGAAGAAAGTTCTAATTAACTACTCTCTGAGTTGGTAACACAAGTTTCTAGACAGATCATGCATCAATTTGAGTAACTGTATGGGATACAGGAAAACACCGACATAGGAAAGCTTACATACCTTGACACAAATTTCACTGAGCTATGTATATGACAGGAAGAAAGTCAGGGGAGAGGTAAATGATCAAGATAAAACTTCTAATATTTGTATACAACCTGAGTATACTTAGTGTCAGAATTACAAATGTAACTTGAAGTAACGCTGACTTCATGCTAACAGTCATTTGTTTAATGAGACCACTATCTTCATGAAGCCGATGTTATTGCTGAAACAGCTCTCTAGTGGAAGGGCCATCATTATTGTCACTTTAAAACAGGAACAGCAAATTAAAAGTGTGGGCTATCCTCCAGGACAGAATACTGTACATAGAAACTTCTATCATTTCCTAGATGGCAATATTTTGTGCCTTCCATTTTGCCTTCCATTCTCTCCCCACCCCACCTTGACTCTTATGAACTGATCACTGTCAGTGAATATAGATGTCTTTTAACCTGAGACCTTGTTAGTGCTGTGTGGCCTGTCAGACAGCAGCGGAACTGGGAGTTTGCTAGAAATGTCAAATCTCAGGCACCCACCCAGAACTGCAGAATCAGAACCTGATTGTAGCAAGGTCCACAGGCAATCAAAATGCAAGCAATCAAAGTATGCAAAACACTGCTCTGAAAGACAGTTCCTTCATATGATAAAGAAGATGTGGATTCTAATGAACTAACCAACAAAATAAACTAACCAACAAAACAGAAACAGAATCATAAATACAGAGAATAGACTAACAACTGTCAGAGAGGAGGAGTTTGGAAGCTGGGTGAAAAAGGTGAAGGGATTAAAACACACACACACACACACACACACACACACCAAAACAAAACAAAACCTCCAAAACATTCAGAGGCAGATAACAGTATGGTGGCTACCAGAGGAAAAGCGGGGGGGGGGGGGGCACGGAGGAGGGGGGGACACTAGAAGAGGGTATAAAGAGATAAATGTTTATGGAAGGAGGCTTGACTTTCAGTAGCGAATACACAATACAATGTACAGATGATGTATTATAGAATTATACATCTGAAACCTATATAATTTTATTAACCAATGTCACCCAAATATATTCAATAAAATTTAAAAAGGAAACTATATTATAAGCTAATATCCAAAATTCTATGAAAAACTCAGGAGGCATCCCTATATAACTGAATTAAAGTGCTATTACTCACAATGTGGTCTATGGGTACTTGTTAGAAACCCAGGACCGCAGCCCACCCCTGCACTACTGTGGAAGGATATGTTCCCACAAGATCCTCAGGTAATTTGTATAAATGTTAAAATTTGAGAAGCACTTCTCTAAAATATCATTTCTAAGGGCTTACTTTACATATAAAGCAAAAGATACTAATATAAGAATATTCGTTCATAATATCAAAAAGGATATATCATGAGGCTAACTGAAACATATCACTTTAACATTTAGCCAACATTTTTATTGTTAGGGCAGAAGCAACACTATAAGAGAATATAAAGGGCCTTACTCTGTGGGACACGATACTGTTTAAGGATTGGATGTTTTTATTATGATAGATCATCTTTCTTCTTAACGATAAAGTTTAAATGCTTGTGTTTCTTCAGCTCTGATAGCGCTTTATCAATTCCTTTGAAAGTATTTTGGCTCCATCCTCATCCAGGAGGTTTAGAGCATGCTATCTTATTTCAGAGGTTATTTAACGATAGCAACTGGCAGAAAGGAAATATAATTCTTACAAGACTTTAATGGGAATGTAACTCTTGGTATCAGCACCTGTTTCATATTTTGTACGTCTTCATTTTTAACTGTCCAATGAATTCCCACATACTTGCTGATTTAAATGAAGGTAACTATTTACTATGCTGTAAGAAAATGTAACTTGTCTTACCACATCTTACTATGAAGAGAGTATTCATTCTGTTCTCTGATGTCACTTAATAGATTACCTATTTTGCGTGTAAATGATTAAGTGTATATGTGTGCCCTGAATTACTACATAACATACATCTATGCAGCCAAGGGCTCTAATACTGAGTGCACAGCTTAATGGAATTGCTCAGAGCTGTATCCCTGTGTGACCTCTTCCAAGATGAAAGAATATGTCCGTTACCCCTGAAGGTTTCCTCTTATCTCTTCTCTTTGATTAATATTTCCTGTTCTTCACGTCATATACATGGAACAATACAGTAAGTACTTATCTGTGTCTCGAGTATAAATTGAATCTTTTTCTTTAATACTAAAAAACCCACAGTTAAGAAAAAGGAAGGAAAAGTTAACATCACATGAGTTCTCCAAGGTCTAAAAATAGTTTATGTAAAAAAATATTTTGGATAAGTTTTAGTAGGTTTATATTTACAAAGCTTCAGTACCTCCCTCAAGCAAACCACATAGAAAAAGGGGATTAAATATTTAGTAAAAATAAATGTTTTAAACTGTCATATGTTTTAAACTATGATAGTTTTAAAAATAAAAATAACTTAAGAATTGTAAATATAACATCTATGTTTAAATTGATTTTTTATATTGAAATACTGACTTATTTATAACTTATTTACATAAGTTTTTCATAAATTTTCACTATCTCAGTGAATCAGAAATGTACTAAAAATGATGATTGCACACTTAATTCATTCATAGATTTGTAACTAAAACTTCATCACTGTTTTAATTCCAAAAGCACTGATCATTTAAATCCCAAATCTAATAAATATGGTAACCATATGGACTAAAATTTTAGAATACACACTTTTTATTCCCTGCTTCTACTTAAAATATGGTTGTCCTAGGTTAGGTGACTACATGATAAAAACCCTCTGCTTTAGGAATAGCCTGTTGCAGCTTAATTAGTTTCTGTAGAACAGTAATTAAAAATAAATTCACTTCTGTGACAACAATAAATTTTCAAATTATAGTTTTAAAAAGAATGTTATTATCCTTAAAAAAATAATGCTGCCTTAACCGGTTTGGCTCAGTGGATAGAGCATCGGCCTGTGGACTGAAAGGTCCCAAGTTCAATTCCGGCCAAGGGCATGTACCTTGGTTGCGGGCACATCCCCAGTAGGAGGTGTGCAAGAGGCAGCTGATCGATGTTTCTCTCTCATCGATGTTTCTAACTCTCTATCCCTCTCCCTTCCTCTCTGTAAAAAATCAATAAAATATATTTTAAAAAAATAATAATGCAGACAATTAATTATGTTGCGAATACACAGGATTAGATTTGGCTGGTGGAAATTTTCTAACATGGAAGTAACCTATCCCTAGTTCTAAAATCATTTGATTGGCAGAATAAACAAGCTCCTCATTATATTTGACACCCAATTCATACTAATATATTATCTGTACAACAATCTTTGGGACTCATCCCTAGTAGACAAAATCATGACTTGCACATCCCTAGAAAATCTTCTCAGGCTCTTTGCCCCCTTTTATCCACAAAATCTACATTAATCAGTCAATTAAGGCATTATGCAGTCCTCCACTGTGGGTCATAAATTATAATCGTTGCCAGAAATGATAGTGAAAAAGGGTTCCAGAATGTAGTCCCTCAAAAGAAAGCAGAAATATAAGCAAGGACAAAAGAAACAATGTTTTTCTGTAACTACACAAGTCCGTAAAAGGCCTAATGGGGTAATATCAGATGGAGTAGCTTCTTGGAAAATAACAAATATTCCTGAGTCTTCATAAAAAAAGCCTAAATTGAAATCAATGTCACTGTTTTAATTATTGCCAAAATATATGTATTTTCTCCTATCTTTAATGGCTTTTTTCAGCCACTGCCTTTCCTAGAGGGTGCAGTTGTCTAAACAGTGTTAGGTTAATTAGCTGATATATTTACTCTCTCTTCAATTTCTTTTCATTGTATTTTATAAGCATAAAGAATAATATAGTTTGATGGATAACATTAACTAGATTTCTTTTAGTATACAAACAGAACGGGAAACATAGATTGCCTCTGTTTTCTACCTCAGACTGATTGAATCTCATTGAAAGATTTTTCATTTGAATTTGTGTTTATTTCCAATGCACCTGAAAAATAGGTTCAATAATCTCTTCAGTACAAAATGATCACTTCATTCCCAAGTTGTCTTAGAAAGATCACTGCTCTCTCATGTGAAATGAGTTTTGGAAGCATCGTGAAGCAGGGCACCATTTCTATTGCCCAGCTGGACACCGGCAGGGGGCAGGTGTGATTTCTCTCTGCAGCGGTATAACAGGAAGACCCAAACGAGAGGATTGGATACCACTGCATTGAACTGCTACTACTGCAAAAACATTAGGCCTTGATGGCCAATGGGTTACAGTTTTTTATTAACATTAAGGAAAAATATAATTCAAATATAAGGCAGAAATGTATACAAAGGTGAAGAAGAGAGAGTTGTTTGCCCCAGGTGCAGGTAACAAGGGAATACAGTAGCCAAAAGATATTGTAAAAAAATTATAACAGTAAGTTGGTTGTTTTTATATCATCCTTTCCTGGCAATTCTTAATATGTCAGTAATAAAATATCACCCCTCAAAAAATATGTATATTTGCTGGTTTTACTTTTCAACTATTTTCTGAGTTACTGCTGCACATGCAAAAAAATAAAAAAAATATATATATATACACACATATATATAATGTATTTATATATATTTAAATTATATAAACATAAGTTATTTATATATAAGTATATATTAAATTATGTATACATATACATTTATATACTGTAATCTTACCTAATAATAGACAAATATGTAAATTGACCGTCCCTCCACTACACCCACCAGCCAATCAGGAGAGTATGCAAATTAACCCAACAAAGATGACGGTTAATTTGCATACATAGGCGCAAAGCGGCAGAGCGAAGACTGGACTGAAGGCTCCGGCCGGAGTGGCAAAGACTGAAGGCTCCGCCCGAGCGAAGGCCTGGGTCCCGGGTGCTGGAGGAAAACCGGTGCCGGCAGCCAGGGGAAAGGAAGGCCTATTGCACGAATCTCTTCATGCAAAGGGCCTCTATAATATATAAATATATACATTTATGTTTAAAATGATGTTTATTTCTATATATTTAAATTAAATATATATTTATATGTATTTTATATGTATACTTACATACCTATTTCTTAAATGAGCATATTTTTATTATTTAATGTTTTGATAACCATTGCATTCTACCTGGAAGTCCTTTTGGGGAACTCTTACTGACAGGTGACCTCTGGCACATAGACATAAACAGACTCAACACCACACATTTGTTTTCAGGACAAAAAGCACGTAACTGTTTGGTTTGAATTCACTCATTTTTGTCAAAGGCCAGGTCTCCAGCCTCTGTGGCATTATGCCAGAATTTAAACAGTTGACTAGACATAAGCAAAGATTGTACAATGATGGTCAAAATGAAGAAACAAAACTTGAACCACTTCTAGTCTGTCACTTGCTGTGACCACTTGGCAATTTATCTGTGTTTAAAATTTAAAGCAGTGAAAGCATGGACTTGAGGTGTTATATGTTTGTGGGTAAGCCAAACTTTTAGTATATATCTGAATATATTTGTTGTATTTTGGGTTGCTATTTGAATTCAAATCCCCATATTGTTTTACTTATAACACATTAAAAATTATCCTAGTATTCGGTAAGGTTGGCTCCATAAATCTATGTTAGCCCCACTAACAGATTTTGGATACAAGTCTTTAAATTATGTAGAGATTTGTTTCTTGTTAATTCTATAACTTTCTGATTAATTCTCCTGTCTGCAATATTTTTAATTCTCCTGTCTGCAATATTTTTAAGTTAAACTAATCGAAAAACTTGAAATTTATCTTAGACACCACAGTGTACACAGCTATCAAAACATGCCTGGCATAACTGTAATCCTCTCCTTTGGAAATAAATTGTGATAAAATAATACAGTGGCTAGGATAGCAGCTATAGGATAAAGGGTGTTAGATGCTGCATGGGTCTACTTTGAATGTGCAGATGTCAAAATAAAAATAAAAATGGATAGAAATAAATTTCTAATACTCCAGAAAGAATATTTGATAATGGTATATTTCTTATTCCATTCCTTTTGTATTGTATTTATTGATGTATATTATTAAACCATTTATTTTCAAGTACTGCATTCTTAACCTCTTTATAATGGCTGCATTAAATTCTCGTTCCATCTCTTAGCACCAACCTCTCCAGTCCCTTCCTTGGCAGGCTATATATAAATATCCTCACGTCTACCCTCATGAACAGCTCCAGCTTACAACGTACTTGTAGCAAACTGTGTTTGCCCTGCATTCCAAATCTACTATTTCTCATATACCCACTGAGTCCTGCTTCTTGGCTTGAATCTTAAGTTGATGTATTCTTGGCTCTTGATGGATACTAACCTCTGTTATTTCCTTTCTACCTGGACTTTGATTCTTGCTTACTGTTGATTGTGGCACCTGGGAAATCATACTCCTTAAAACTTTCATTATCCTAAAGGGTTTGTAATGTATTACCTACTGTGATCTTTGGCAACTCTTACTTCCCAGTTACTTTCTCAGTTACTGTTACTTTCTCAGATCCCAACAATCCTGAAGTAACTGCCAATTTATTGATATCAACCAATTTTTACCTAGTGTGACCATTGTCACCTTACAGTTTATTTTTGAAACCATGAAATTTGTGAGATTGGTAGTTTTTGACTAAGATATTGGTTTTATTATATAATTTTACCTATACAATAGTCTATTAAAACTATTTTTTGAAATAAAATTCTGATAATAATATGTTATTAAAAATAAAAAACCCGGGGCCAATAAAAAACTGGACACCAGATGCCATCTGAAGTTACAACAGATAAAATGAGGTAAAGGGTTACTCTTTTCATAATTTCCTTTGGCTTAAAGAAAGCATTTTTAGATTAGTTGTGGTTAGTTAGATGGATTGATTATTTGAATTCTATCTTTGTTGGCAATTCACCTTATAAATAGCCAGCCAACACATGGAAATTCACTTACTATGGGCCAATTGGCCTTTTAAAAAGTCTATAATTGTAGCTTCATTAAACCTCAGATTTTTCCTGATATGTGCTTTGGCTTATTAAAATGTATCATTTTCAAGTTCATTATTCATGGAGAAGTTCTTTGTTAGATGTTTGACATGTGAAAATGTGGAATCTTCATGTTCAATATAGAGAATACCATAAAAAAATGTTGACATAGATAATTTTACATAGAAAAAAAAGGGGTTGCTTAAAGAAAATCTTCTAGTGTGTCAAAGACAATTTTTTGGAGAGAAAACAATGTATATGAGATAAGGAAGTTCAGTTGAGATAAGGTTCAAGTCCACAGATCTAAAAATACTAGGTTAGAAATACCGTCCAGATATTAACAAGTAATTTTTAAAAATCAAAATTTTAAGGTAAATGATTTTTTCTAAAATTCTTGCAAACCAAGAAGGCAACCAAAAATCAGAAAATGACTTATTGGCTCCAGTGTTATATTAACCAAGTTATGAATGTCCAGTAGCTGAGGAGTAAGAAAGGAACAAGGAAAGAGAAAGCAGGGAAACACACAGACCCAGTGCAAATATTTCTGTCCACATACGAGTTAAAGCTTGACATTCAAAACAGCAAGTTAAATTCTCTAGCTGCGCCAAGTTATTCCCTCAAGAAACATGGAAAACAGCATTCTCCCAGTTGTCCATTTGATTCCTCCAATAATAATGGCAAGCGATTTCCATGTAATCTAAGCCGTCTTTAATTAAACTGTTACCCCATTCACTCCCTTAAAGACCAACTAGTTTCTCCAAACAGATGTGACATAATTATCACCTCCAAAGCGATTCCTTTCAACTGAGACAACTGTATTTTCCCTCCTCGCTCTCTTAGATGCTAACATTTCCAGTGGGCTCTTGGAGGAGAGTTCATCTCATTGAGCAATTTGACAATTTCAGCAACTTGTCCCCATCACATCTAACAAAACAGGATATATTTTATGAAACATTTCACTTGCTATCACAGGAATGAGAAATTTGTCAATGCAAAGATTTCAGAAGTTTTTACATCTGTATTAGAAACAAACACCAAATAGACTAGCAGGTGCCATTTCTTTAATTCTTTCTACTCCTTCCCTCCAGTAATTGGAGAAGAACAAACATTTGATTGCTGCTTTATTCACTGATTGCATTAATTCAAAATGTCTCTGGAGGGGTAACTAAACCAATTTCCATTCCGTCCACCCAAGCCTGTTTCCCTACTAGTCACAGGGGGTTGACATAGAGCAAGCTGCTGAGTCTCAAGTGTGCTCTTTGCTCAGAGAGGAGACAACAGACTGAAGAAAGTGCAATGGACTGGGAACCATTGTCAGAAGCCTGGGGCAAGAAGAATTGCCATTGGTCCGCCTTGAGAATAGCTTCTTTCTTTATCACAGTAAGAACTACCCAATGCCCTCCTTTTTGAGAGAAAAGATACAAAAGAGCCACTTCTCACTGCCACCTTAGCAATACCAGACAATTCAGTGGAACCCTACTTTCAATGCTTTTTGGAGAATAAATATTTTAGAGGGCACCCAGGTGTTTTTATTTTGCTTTGTTTTGTTTTTCTGGTGGCTAAACTGTGTTTTTAAGGTGAGATCAGAGAAAAACATATGAGAAATAGGAGAGGAAGAAAACAGGGGCAGGAAAAGAGGAGAAAGGGTAGGGGGCTAAGGCATACTCATTGTTTCATTGTTTTCTAATTATGTGAATTTCAGGCATAACCGCAAAACATCTTGTGGCCCAGGTTACAACTAAATTAAAACATAAGGAATCCCACTTTTGACTTTTATTTATCAGAAAGCAATTTTCAGTGCTACTTGCCATTATTTTTCGTATTTCCAGACACATGGGAGCTTTGCCTGTGTCCACCCACATATAAGTTAGGTGTGGCTTGCTTTGGCAAGGAAATGTCAGCAGAAGTGGCCTGTGTCACTTCTAGGAAGACACTTGAAGAATCAGGATGTGATTGGTCACTTGCCCTTTTCTTCTGCCATAGCAGCTGGCAACACAACAAATGGTGGCTGCTCCATCACATGGGCCTCAGGGAGAAGATACAGAGCACATTGCTCTGTCCTGCTTGTGGGATGAATCATCCCTTCGTCCAGCATATCCACACTTTATGTGCTAACCTCCTGGTAGTCACTTAGTAGCCAAATTGGTAACCAGACCAGCTAGGAGGGAGGGAAGGAAGGAGGAGGAGACCACATTCGCCACATGTAACCTTTATGACAGTATGTTGTTATACTTATTCTCTTTTGTTATAAATTACTGCTGTTAATCTCTTACTGTGCCTAGTTTATAAATTAAAGTTTGTCACAGGTATGTATGTACAGGAAGAAATACAGTTTATGTAGGGTTTGGTACCATCTGTATTTTCAGGCATCCCCCAGGGTGTCTTGCAAACACATCCCTAGCGGATAGGAGGGGACCGCTGTACAATGAAGCTTGATCGAGAAATATACATAATGTATAAAGGTTTTTGGCAAAACCCAATTAAAACTATGCCTTTCGTGTAAAATCCTGATGCCCCTCGACTCTATCTATCCCTGGGGGTGTCTTGCAAACACATCTCTAGCGAATAGGAGGGGACCGCTGTACAATGAAGCTTGATTGAGAAATATACATATTGTATAAAGGTTTTGGCAAAACCCAATTAAAACTATGCCTTTCATGTAAAATCCTGATGCCCCTCGACTCTATCTATCCCTGCTCCAAGCCTAGAGAGGAAAACGGCATCATACTGGGTAAGGAAAAGAGAAAGACGGATTGGAAACAGTGACACAGTTGGTCACATTATTTTCTCCCCTGCAAGCTTATTAGTGAGGTAATTTACAAGTTAGTTGAGTAAATAAAACTTTTAAATTCAACATCATTGAATTTAAAAAGTTTATATGAAATGTTTCAGTTACTTAATATTTAAATGAGAAATGTACTCCCATGCTTCAAAATTCAAAAAGTAAAGCCAAAGTAACCCCTGATCCTATCAACCCAGGTCCTAACCCCTAATTCCTAAACTTTAGTTTTTTACACTGATGTACACTCCCAGAAATTATTTAGATAAATGTATAAAAATACAAATAAAAAAATTTTAATGGCATCATGCTATGTATACTGTCATACTTTTAAATATCCTTTTTTATATTTACACTATTTGTAAATATGTGTTATCGAATTCATTGTGGTATTTCAGAGAAAGAGGAATATAAATGGATAGGAGTTGATGAAAAGTTTGTGAGATCAGAAATAAAGTAACTTTCTTTTTCCTCCATATTCATGCAATAAATTGTCCATGGGCCTGTGTATAGGGTTCAATAGTAAAGAAAAAAAAAACAAGTGCCGGTATTTTTCCAAGATTTACTCTGTACGCTCGTGTACACTCATGTAACAGATAGGAAGGTGTCTGCTAACCCTTCAGGTAAGAGAGAAGGGGAATGAGTTGCAGGAAGAGGCAATGTCAAGGAGGAGGTGATGTTGAATTCTGTGTAGGAGGAGGGCAGAGGCATCCTGTCAGGAACCCCAGGGAAAGAAAAAACCATGTGCAGTGTCTTTAAGAAATAGAGAGAAAATACCAGTCCAAGCAGCCACCAGTTTTAGAGATCTGAATGTCATTTTAATAAGCTTGGACACATTGTACTGTTGGAGCTGTGCTAGAGGAAACGCGTAGTCAGATTGGCGGTTGGAAAGATTACTTCCTAGTATTCTATTACTACCGGTGCCTTCTGTAGTTCACTATCCAAAGTGCCTTCCCCTCTATAAACTAAGTTGACCTTCATATTAACCTCTAAGGTGGGTCTCATTTTGCCATTGCCCTGGTAAACTAAGGTGCTAAGATCCACAGCACAGAGCTGGTCAGTGGAAGACTCACACACTCCCTCCTCCGTTCAGCTGAGCCCGGCATTGTTGAAGAAATCTGATTAGCCGGAATAGAATAGAATGGAAGACTAAATCCGCCTGAGGCTTATGGATTTTCTGCCTGGGGAATGAGATGGGAAAACATGAGACATAGGAAGTAGAATAAAATTAAACTAAGATTGCAAATGTTCAATATAGGAATTATCAGCCAAATGGTAAAAATATTGTCTGGGATTGGGGTTTTATACAACTATTCTACCAGCAAATAATGTAAGAACTCTGAAAACATGCACAAAATATTTTCTCCATGGGTTGGAGACTAGCACATGGAAAACGACTTAGAATCAGCAATGGAGTTACTACTAACCAATCAGTAAAACTTTGGAAATTTTCTCCATCTATGAAAATGCAGTTGTTCAAAGAATAACTAGAAGTTGAAAATGTTCAATGGATAAATGCACGTAGGTATGAAAATACTTTACCTAATTAAATGCAAATCAATGTAGCGGAAAATAAATAAGCATTTCATGTCTTCCAAACAAGGATAGGTGTATATAAATAACTCTGCAAATAATATAATAAAATATTTCAAACTGTAAACATGACCATCTGTCTTGTCAATTGAAAGATGTGAAAAAATTAATTTTCAGAAAAATATATGGCTATTAATACCATATTAAAGAAGCTAAAATAGGAATAGATTTTTGTTATTTGCTTTATTATCCCTCTAAAAGATAAATAGTGGCCAAGAAATTTTTTAAAAAATCAGAAAGTCATTATCACATAAAAGACAAATGTGGATATGAAGCACTTGTGAAAAATATTATGCACTACCCTAGAAAATAAATGCAGTGATTAAAAAACATACAAAACTGCCTAATAAACAAGGCTAACTTTCTTTAGTCAATGAGCTTTTTCCTGTTTACTATTTATTAACTGATTTTTAAAATTCATGAGTTCAGATATTTTCCATATCTTATTTATTCAAACATAGCCTGTACATTTATCAAAAAATATTATTAATCTTGTTTTTTTATCATTCACACAGATAATCATTGTAATCATCAGTAGGTCAAAGTAATGTTTGGATCTACACGAAATAGTCTAAAACTATAATCCAGCAATCACAAACAATACATTTTATGGTTAAGTGGGTAGTTAAATCTTTTATAATTAATTGTCTTGTAATTGTTGTGAGCAGCCTCCAAAAACTAAAAAAAAAAAAAAAAATTGTCTTGTTTTTCAGAAAATGCCAATGATAGGATGGGTAATTTTGATAATTTTCTCCTCAAAACATATTTAATAATTGCTGGCAGAATTGTTAGCAATTATAAAATATGTAAAATTATGTTCAAATATTATCTTCTAAATTACTTTTCAAAATTACTTTAGACAGATGATATTTACCTAAATTCTCATATATCATTTTAAAGTTCAGTAACAAATATCAGATGGGTATTTCAAATATTCAACAATGCATTTAATAAATTAAAAAACTCTAAACACTTGCTAGTAGAATATATGGCAGCAGTTATATACAAAATAAGATGCAGATTTGGTGTTTATTTCCAAATTTCACTGTTTTTCCACATAAAATGCATGAGCCTAAATAAAAATTTTGTAGATTTTTAAAATTAATTTCTAAGCAATTAAGTTCATTAGCATATATAATGCATGATTGATTCCTCAGATACACATACATATAATATTCACTATAATCATAATAGTCCTTTAAAATTTTATGTCAAGTAAGCTTCTAATAAATTCAAAGTAGTTCAGACCTAGTACATAGAGTCCCAGTCTAGACTAGTATTTATTTATGTAATCACTTACTTATTTGACTCAGTTCTTCCACCTATAGATAGTATCTTTTGCCTAACCTTCAGCATCATTATAAAAATAAGTATGAAGGCTAATTACTAAAGGATCAATAGAAATATGAAGGTTTTACATATACCACTAAACACAAGACTATCTTTTGTGGGACATAGGTCAGCTTGATTCATGCCTTGACTAGGGTCCACCTGCCACAATCTTTCCCTGACTGATTTACGGTACAAGTTACACCAATGGTAGATAGCATTTAAGAAGACCCTTAGCCAACTCTGTACCAAAAGATACCCTGTGAAGAAAATCTACCTTCATCAGATTTTAAGGTGTGGTCTGTTGACCTTGTCCATCACCATTTCCTTAAGAGGCCCACAAGAAAGAGAGAACTGAGAAAAGCTCTATTAGTAACCATTGCAAAGTTGAGCTACATATACATTGCCCCACACTTTTGGAGAGTAAGTTTTCTTTATATGCTATAAATCTGGATCCTACCTTCACCACGGTATGAAATATAAGCCTCTCATTCAGTCATGCACATTGAATGTTCATTATGTGCCAGGAATAATACGAGGCACTGATGATAAAGGAGCAAATAAAAAGGCAATGCCCCATGCTCTGTTACAATTTATATCCTTCAAGGGCATACAGAAAACAAGGAAGAAAACCTAGTAACTATAGATGATAATAATATCCTATTGTGTTAAGGAAACCATGAAAACATAAGAATGTTGTGTGGTAAGGGACTCGATTACTTTGAATAGAATGATCACAGAAGCCTTTTGGGGGAAATGACATTTTGCTAAACTGGGATAATCTGAAAAAATTGCGGAGTGTGGAATAGCATATACAAAGACCCTGGAGTAGGAAAGAGATTTGCTATTGAGCTAATGCAGATCAATGCCATGATTGATTAAAAATAAAATATGTCAGGCAAGATCAACTAGAGCCAGAGTTACATTTTATGTATGTCAGCCCTGCTCCAAACACCAGCTGAACTAAGAGTGCAGGGTCTGAAGTCAAAGGGTTGAGGTGTATGCTTTGATCCCATTATATACTGGCTGTGCAATGTAGGCTTAATCTAAGAATGTGCTTCCTTAAGTGTAAAATATACATAACGATAGCACTTATTTCATAGGATTGTGATAAAAATAAATTTATGCCAGTGAAGGGCTTAAAATGACTACTAGTTGTAAGAAGTGCTCAATCAATGTTTATACTATCAGCTTATTAGTGTTATTGTTTATGGTATTATTCTCCTTCTGCTGATGGATTCTTCTTTCATCTCTTCAAGATTTTTAAAAGAGATGTTGAACCAAATCTCAGAATAGGGGGGAAAAACCTCAGAGTAAAACAAAAAAGAGAGAATAAAAAAAGAAAAATATTTATTGAATATAAAGATACTAGGCATGACCTTTGGCCTTTTTACTTATTGTGGCTCAATCATAATCATAACAGCTCTGTGTAATGGATAAGCATCATCTGTAAGACTGAAAGTGAGTTCAGTTACCATCCAAGGTGCCCCAAACATCCAGTGTTAGAGCTAGTATGTAAACCAGAGGTGGTAGAGAAAAAGGAAGGAAGAAAGTCAGGGAGGGAGGGAGGGAGGGAGGGAAGGAGAGAAGGAGGGAGGGAGGGGAAGAGGGAGGAAGGGAGGAAGGGAGGGTTAAGTGACTTAACTGCTTTGGGAGGAGAAAAAATTATAGAACTTTTTGAGCAATATGGAAAGAAGTAAAATTTTATTTTTAAAAAACTGACGAGGGGAACATTTTGACACATTTAAAGAACACCCAGAATTACAGACTGAGAAAAGCCTATTTTCTCTCTTCTTTTAGCTCCTAAAGTACTTCATTAACTCTGGCAGCTGGCTTTTGTTTTCTGATTTAAGAGCAAGCTAGCTTCTGAAATGAAAGAAAATGTTCAAGTATTTAAAGTCCATTACTAATTTTAAAATATTGTGATGGATCACTGTATTTTCCCCACTACAACATCATAAGGCCTAGCTTGTCTAGAACACATTCTTATGCAATTTGAGTTAATTTCCTGGTAATTTTTGTCTTAGAGAATTCCTTAAATACACAATGATTCAACCTGAACATCTACAAAAACTTTAGAGAAAAAGAAATATAAACTTTTAAAAGCAGAAAACTCCAAAGTGTTTTCTATACTCTTCTGGTTTATCAAATGCTCAGGACATTACTTATTAATTCCTTTTCAGAATCTTCTAAGATGAAAATTCAAACTCTTAGATGCAAGGGAAGGACTACCTAAGGCTCACCTTTGAATCGTGCTAAGGCATACTGCACTCTGAAAACTTTATGAGGAATGAAATATCACAATGTTACCATTTGTTAGGTCCTGAAAGTTATATGGAAATTAATAACTTTTCCAGAGACCCAGAGAAAACTAGAGCCGTTTGTTTACCCTAATTAGTACTACTTTTGGGACCTGCCATAAAATCAAACCACCAGTTAAAATCTAATGATGTATAATCACAGTCTTGGAATTAGAAGAAAATTAATTCATTGCATAGCCTAGACAAAAAACAAAACACACACACACACACACACACACACACACACACACACCACAAAAAAACACTTAACCAATGATAGACTTTTTTGTTGTTGTTCTTAATTCAGAAACTGTTTTTGGAAAAAAGGTGTTTTCAAAAATCGGTGTTCATTTTGTACCTATTTCTCATCCAAATGATAGAGTAAGTAGGACCCTGGATGACCAAAACTGAGAAAACACTGAAAGATGGTACCACACAGAAAAGATTGAAACAGAAAATCATAATGCAGAGGTAAATTTTACAAAAGCAGAGATCTGCCCACCAGCATTCAAACCTCAAAGGTGGCAGGTGTGGGGGACAAAGGGATCACAGGGCCTTCAGTGGGAGGTACTCACATCAAACTCATTTCAATGATTCCCTCCTTGTACAGAAAAATATTAGATATAAGAAGGTGATACCAGGGGGGATTGCATTTTATCTGAATTGTTTGACTTCTTTACAATAATAATGCTATTATTACTCATGCACTTAAGTGATTAAAAAATAATTCAAGCCCGGCTGTTGTGGTTCTGAGGTTTAGCGTCAATCAGTCGTGGGCTAGATCCCCAGTGGGGGCAATGCAGAAGGCAGACAATGAAAAACTTCATCTCAAATCAATGTTTCTATTGCTCTATCCCTCTTTCTTCCTCTCTCTCTAAAAATCAAAGAAATATTTAGAAAAAATCAACATATACAAAGTACCCTTTGCATTATAGAAACAGGCTTGAAAACAAATTTCTAAATTCAAGACTAAATCAATACATAAAAAATATTCCTCTGGAAATATTTGTGCTTAGATTTAATCTTATCATATTCAAGACAAAAATATTCAGTTCCTGACTTATGTCTACATCATTATTTGGGCACAGAGGAAATGTATTATTTTTTCACATCTTATCACAGTGAAACTTATAAGCTACTAATTTACTCCCCAACATAGGTACTGGAGGAAATATGATTCAACAAAAACAAACATTTCCTGCTTAACTTATTTTGCATTATGCAACGGTATTTTTAAAAAGGGAAGAAAAGATATTTTATTATGTCAAACATTTCCATAAAACTTTCTTTGACAGGAACTTACTAAAGACCGGAATTCCATCTGGAAGATGCAGTAAACTACTCAATCTACATAAGAGTGAGTGACTCATATATACAGTCAAGTAAGTTCCTTACATGTCAGAAAGGCTATTTTCAGAAGCCTAAATAAGGGAACTCTACATAAGTCAATAGGAAGTGGGAAACTTTTTTTTTTTTTTTAACAATGGTTGGAAAAAATGGTTGGGAAAGCAATCATTCATTAAAAATGAGCATGGTGCCCTAGCCGGTTTGGCTCGGTGGATAGAGCATCGGCCTGCGGACTGAAGGGTCCCAGGTTCGATTCAGGTCAGGGGCGCATGCCCAGGTTGTGGGCTCGATCCCCAGTGGGGGGCATGCAGGAGGCAGCCAATCAATGATTTCTCTCATCATGGATGTTGCTATCTCTCTCTCCCTCTTCCTTCCTCTCTGAAATCAATAAAAATATTTTTTAAAAAAATGAGCATGGCCCTGGCCGGTTGGCTCAGTGGACAGAGTGTCGGCCTGCAGACTGAAAGGTCCCAGGTTCGATTCTGGTCAAGGGCATGTACCTTGGTTGCGGACACATCCCCAGTAGGGAGTGTATAGGAGGCAGCTGATTGATGTTTCTCTCTCATCGATGTTTCTAACTCTCTATCCCTCTCCCTTCCTCTCTCTTTAAAAAATCTCTCCCTTCCTCTCTGTAAAAAATCAATAAAATATATTTAAAAAATAAAAATGAGCATGTTTGCTAGTAAATTATGTGGCCAAGATATGTAACACAATTTGGAGACAACTTCTTTAATACAGAATGCCTTGAACCAAGAATATACACTGATTTCTAAATCAAATTAGTTATTTCTATATCTGAGCAAAATGGAGTAACAGGGCTCAGAACTGCCCTCATACCTGAAACAATAACAGCCAAAGTATATGAAGCAACTGTTTTCAAGACCCAGAGCATCAAATAATGAAGGACAGTGAGATGAGTCCTGTGTATAACCAACTTATCGTATAGAGAGAGTTGGTAGTCCATGGGGCAGAGAGAAGGAACCCAGGCAGATCCCAGGGATTCCCTGAGTCTCCAGAGACAGAACTCTGCAGATTTGTACAGGGCCTGTACTGAGTATTCACCTGGGTACAAATCAGATCATTCATGTAAGAAAACTACCGGAGGCCGGGAAAGAACAACCTATGAGAATAAGAGGCAATGATGGCCAACCTCCACTGAAGGCTGGAGGTTGGAATAGTACCTGTTCCCACCAGCCAGACTGGAAACAGTCATCCCTGAGATATTGGGTAGAAAAAAATTTAAAAAGGCTTTTACTTTGGTCTCAGTAATGGAGAATAATTAACAGTAGGCTGATCAATGCTGTGGTCTAAAAAATTCTTAAAGGCAAGATCCAGAAAGACTAAACGGTTTTTTAGTAATCTGTGTCCAGAACAAAACCAAAAATATTGAAATAGAAAATATGCAGTACATGACAATGTAAAATTCACAATGTCTGGTACCCATTCAAATAAGTAAGAAAATTTAATACATACAGAGGAAAAAAATCAATTAATGGAAACTGATCCAGAACAGATACAGGTGTTAGAATTAGCATACGAAGACATTAAAAACAGTTTGCACAACTGAACTACCTGTGAACAAAAAGTTGAGTAGAGACATAAAGGATATTGGAAAGAGCCCATCAGACTTCTAGAAGTAAAAATTACAATATGGGAGATGAAACATCTTCCCACAAAGGACACTCCAAGCCCAGATGGTTTCACTGATGGATACTACCCAATTTTCAAAGAAAGAATGCCAATTACTTACAAACTCTTACAGAAAATTGAACATCTCAACTCATCTTACGAGACCAGTTTTACCTCACTGTCAAAATCGGAAAAACTCAAGAGCAAAAAACCACCAATCAATATCCTTTATCAATATAAATGCTAATTTGGAATCAAAGTTTTAGCAAACTGAACCCAATAATATATGCATAGAATATACATATACAAACTGAACCCAATAATATATGCATAGAATATACACCACCAATAGAGAATTTTATCCTAGGAATGCAAGGGTGATTTTGCCTTTAGAAAATTAATCAATGTAATTCATCATTATAACAAAATAAAAATAAAAAAATACAAGCATCTTGATAAATGCCAAAAAAATCAACAAAATCCAACATATATTTCTGCCAAAAACTCTCAGCAAGGTAGGAACTTTCTCAAGTAGATAAAGGGCATGTATAAAAAGCCTAGAGCTAATATGTTTAGTAATCAAAATTAAAATGCTTTCCCTTCAATATCAGGAAAACAACAAATGTAATCACTCTTACCACTGCTATTCAACATTGTCCTGGAAGTTCTAGCCAGTGTAATAAGGCAAGGTAACTAGATTAGAAAAAAGAAATGTTTGCTTTGTAGAAAATCCTGTGGAACCTTCAAAAATCTATTATAAGAAGCAATCTGAGCAAATTCATCAGATTCAAAATCAATGTAAAATCAATATTATTTTTATACTCTGGCAACAAATAGCTAAATTGAAATGTAATAAAATATGGAATGTTTAGGGGTAATCTATAAAACAAATGTGAAAGATGTACACTGAAAACTACAAAACATCACTGCAAAATTAAAGAACTAAATAAATGAAGAGATATACCATATACATGAGTCGGATAACTCAATATTATTTAAACTGTGAATATTCTCCAAATTCATGTATAGGTTCTATACAATCCCAGTCAAAATCCCAAATTCTTTGTAAAAAATTGAAAAAATGATTCTAAAACTCTGGCTGAATGGTCTGGAATATTGCCTGGCCAAGCTACTCAATGTCTCTTAAAACGTTTATTGGGCTCTAGCCGGTTTGGCTCAGTGAATAGAGCATCGGCCTTCGGACTGAAGGGTCCCGGGTTCGATTCATGTACCTTGGTTGCGGGCACATCCCCAGTAGGGGGTGTGCAGGAGGCAGCTGATCCATGTTTCTCTCTCATGGATGTTTCTAACTCTCTATCCCTCTTCCTTCTTTGCTGTAAAAAATCAATAAAATATATTAAAAACAAAACAAAAAACGTTTGTTGGGAAATGGGTTATGTTGCTTTTCTTACGCTTCATTGTTCAAAGCAAGACACATGTACCAACCTTACAGCAACGGGGCAAGAAGTATAATCATTTAGAAGAGAGGGGCTCAGTAACGAAGGACAGATGGGAATGGGGAACAAATATTTTGACAATAATACAACCTACCACAGTACTAGAGTCCTCTCTTGCTCGGCTCAAGACATTTTCTTTAATGTTCTACTTAGATTCCTTCTTTCTTGCCTCCAGGGATGACTGAACATGATGAACAGGATCGAGCTAAAAGAACCCTTTCAAAAACAGTTCTTCTAAAAAGTAAGAGCTTTTGAAAACTTTCCTGGTACGAATGATTGGCTGGGTTGCATGTGCACTCTGGCCGACCTTAGGTCACTGGCTCTGCCAAGCCTTGTGGTGCTTCCATGGCTTGGACCCTCTTGACTTCTGGTGGCAGGTACGATTTTCATCACCTGCTTGACCCAACCCAGAGCCTGCTACAACGTAAACATGTTGAAAGCCTACTAAATCAAAGCTACTTTTCAGACTTCAAGAATTGAGAAGAGGAAGGAGAAAAAAAGAAAAGCTGTGCAGCCAAGTGATGTTTTTTTACAAAATGAGCTGTTATATAAAGATACGAAGACATTTTCATTTCTTATGATTGTTTACCTCTCTAGGTCATTCAGCTGAAATATTTTAGTTATGTAACACTCACCTTTAATGAAAAAAATGATACTCAGCTCCCAGTGGAGCTTCCTTGAATTCCCTTCTTCTTTGCTCATTCCATTGCTAACATTGAATCCTGTGTCCTACCATGCTGTGGACAAGTCTGGTGTACAGATTTTTACTTACAGGTTATTTACATGTCTAAGCTCCCCAACACTCCTGTCCTCTTCCCACAATAGATAGTGGTATCCTCCTGGGAGTAGGATTCATATTCCACTACTATGGGTTCCCAGCCCCAAGCAAAGCTGCAGATACTTTTAAGATATTCAATCAAAGTAGGAAGACTAAATTTTTAAAAATATATTTTTTATTGTTTTCAGAGAAGAAAGAGAGGGAGAGAGAGATTGAAACATCAATGAAAGAGAACCATTGATAGCCTGTATCCTGCATACCCCCTATTGGGGATCGAGTCCACAAGCCAGACATGTGCCCTGATCAGGAATTGAACCGGGACTTCCTGGTTCATAGGTCTACCCTCAACCTCTGAGCCACACCAGCCGGGCAAGACTAAATTATTTAATGATATAAACAGTGCTTATCAGTACCAAATAAAATGAGGTATTTTATTTAGAAAAAAATGTTTTCTAATCTCCATTTGTCTTTTTAACATGCCACTGCTGAGATTAAACAGGGCTATGAAGCTTCACCATGTTACATTTTTCATAATATAAGCTAGCAATTAAATGTTGATCTCTATGACAACATTATCCAGAACAGAGTCATTAAATCTAGGAAATTTACATAGACTCATTGAATTTCTCTATTTGGAGTTTTCTGTGCTTATAGCAAAAATATAGTTATGAATGCAGGTCAGTAAATTTTAATATTATGTTTTCATGAGAAGACTGAAAAATTCTTAAAATGCTCATTAGTCACTTACAGAGCAATTAAGTTATAAATTACGGGGTGAGTCTAGGAATGCTAAAGCTTCCTAAAGTGAGTTAAAGCTTCCTTAGAGAAATTTTAATTAGTCAAAAAAAAGGTAATTCTAGAATTTTCAGGTGATTTTAAGCATGAGCCTTAGAGTCGAGAGGCAGCCATGGCTGTATTCAGATGTCTGATACTTGAACATTAATTATTTTTTCTTGGTTGTGTTCTCTAGAATCTGAGATGGAGACAGAGATTCTTGTGCCTATGAATTATTGAGGGAGGGCTCTCTGGAGAAACCTGTAAGAAAGTGAGTAAAGCAGGAAAGGGTAGGGGGGAAATCTAGGCAAAGATCTGGAATCTAACTTAGCCTGATCCTTGGGAAGATTTGGGGCAAAAATCCAACCTAGAGGCAGTTGAGTTGCACATGTACATCCTTATGTAAGTCAGTCATTGACTGTGGTGCCACCCCTGGGTGGGATGTAACATAACATACCAGGCATCTCAAGGGTGAATCATAACAGCCAACACACATAGCAGCTAAGGGCTGGGTGTACCAGCCTAGTGAAAGCGATATGGGTGCGGCACCATCTCATCTGCTATACAAAAACCCTACCCCCCCCTCTGTTTATCACAGTTTAAAATGGTAAGTAATTGTAACCTGTTCACAACAGCAAGAACTATCAACAATCTAAATCTCTAATAAACATCTAAACTAAAATATAATATAACTAGTAAAAAGAAGGCTTTAAATTGGTTATAGAAAATATCAAGCATATGAAAGTATATAGAAGAAACACAAAGATCTCAGAAGTACTCATTACTCAACTTGAACAAATACCCACTAAATGCTACATCGTGCTAACTATACCTCTTTCACTGGTATCACTCCCTCTCCCTAATATTTTGAAATAAATATCAAAAACCATATAGTTTGTGTCATAAAAGTATTATAAGATTTTTGAAGAATTTACGATGGATGAAATGTTAAAATTTTCATGTAATAATAAGTGAAAACTTAAATTGTAAAAATCTATGTAAAATAGTATCCCAATTATATTTAGTGTATATAGAGTCTGGAGGGGGGGGGGGGGAATTGGTGGAAATGGACCAAAATTTAAAGAGGGAATTAACTCTGAGAATTATGTTTAAATTTGTTTGTAGTTTTCAAATTTTCTACAATGAACATGTATTTTACATTCACCCCTCAAATGTATCACAAAAACGTATATAAATTCTACATTAATAAAGCTGTTAAAAATAAATGGTTATCTTTAAAAAAAAAAAGCTTCACCTTTTTTTCAGGCCAACCTCTAATGTGGGTTATGTTATGGATAATTTCACTGAAGCGCCTGTTATCTAAACAGATAGACTTGGGTCGCTGTAGAAGCTCTCTGAGGGGCTTAAGAACAGAGCAGACCCAGAAACTCCAAATGTTCCCTTGTCCCATTCCCATCTGACTCAAACCAATTAAGAAAGATGTGGTGCTTTTCCTGGCATATCCCATTCATCCTAGGG
This sequence comes from Myotis brandtii, assembly GCF_000412655.1. NCBI lineage: Eukaryota > Metazoa > Chordata > Mammalia > Chiroptera > Vespertilionidae > Myotis > Myotis brandtii. The sequence continues at coordinate 2,728,756 of NW_005367209.1, forward strand.
GAAGTACAGGAAAGACAGTCCCAGATTATAAAACAGTTCTTGCAAACTCGTCTACATCTGGGTAGTCATCACAGATGATTATTGCCAGGCAAGGGCTGATCTCCGGGATAAAGGCCTCTTATGAGAATTTGGAGTCATTTCTACATCCTCTGGAAGCACTGATACAGGCGTAGCTGGGAAACCTCCACATCTTTCTTTCAGAAATCTAACCATGGATGGCCAAACCAGTACCCAAAGGGGAAAAAATATTGTGTGTGACTGATTTTTCAAATTATATGATTTATTCACAAAATGCCTCCAACATGTTTTGCAAAAGTGTTTTTACTTAAATGTAAAAAATAAGGCAAAGAATAACCTGAGAATGAATAAGGACTCCATTTTCTGATTCTATCTTATAACTAGGCAACTTAGAACTCTCTCTCTCTCTCTCTCTCTCTCTCTCTCTCTTTCTCTTCCTTTCTCTCTCTCTCTCTCTCTCTCTCTCTCTCTCTCTCTCTCTCTCTCACACACATGTGTGCTTAGTCATATGGCTCATAGTTCGTCATATAAAAAGAAACATTAGAAATAATTTGTGAACATAAAGCAGTTGAATGTTCACATTTCTGTCAAGATCTTGATCATTGCATATTTAACCAAGTTCCTTTCCATGGTGGAACTTAAAGGGCTAGGACCTCAGAAAATAACAAATCTTATATCATTTACACCCCCTCATGATTAGGATTCAATGATATGTTTCTATTACTCATGTCAGGAATACAAAATTACTTAGAAGGCAGTTAGATAGAGCACGTCAATGAACAAGCACAGTTTTTCTATTCCATACATGTGGAAGTGTCAGATGATTTGGGAACAAAAGCAATTGAGGAAAAAATGGAAATTGCATTTAATACATGGCTGATTATTTTATCTTTCTGAGTTTCAATTTTTTTTAAAATTGAAAGCCTAATTTGGGAAATTAACTGTAGCATTTGACAAATTTATACATCTGAATGGGTTAGAATCACAGATATCTGAGATACTCCATTGATTGAAGTTTGCCTTTGCTTCAGCTTTATCTGACCTGAATAGATTAGGATTCTTTTAAATTAGTGGGCCAGGACAACTTACTCATGTTTGCATGCTTTCTTATGTGGCAGATAAATTATATAGTCAGAATACTAATGCCCAAATTCTGCCACCACTACAATATTGAGTTTCATTTACTTATCCAATAGGTACCGAGCACTTATTAAGTGCCAGGAATTGGTTTAGGTTCTGGAGCTACCACAGGGAACTCCTGCTTTTACAGAGTGTACATTACAGTGCTTTGTTCAAAATAGGTAGAAGATAGTACTTAATTTCATAACAAACTTCCTTTTTTCTTAGAAAACCATTGAGAATCTCTAAATAATGGGCATATAAACACCACCAAGTGAGTTCTCTTTTATTTGTTCCTATGAAGAATAGAAATTTCACTTTTGTCATTCACCCAAAGAAGGGTCCTTCAAACTATGCTGTATTGACAAACTTCAGAATTAAAAACCAATAGTTCCTTTAATATTTCCAATGGAAGGTCTTGAATAGGACTGTAAAAAACATAATCAAATTGCCTTCCAAGCCCTCATGGCACTGGGTTTGATCAGCCAATCAGCTGTGATCTAGTCTGTTACCATCTGCTTGGGGGAGAACTGTATGTCTATCAAGAAGATAATTAGTTTATGCTATTCAAGTGAAAAGTTATTAGTTTAATTGTTTATTACAAGTAACTGATGGGGATGGTGATATAAAATGTTTGGGTAATAAAGGGAGGCCAATTACAGAAAATACTAGTAGATTTGTCATAGATAATAGCAATAATTCAAGCTTGAACAGTTAAGCTCTTACTGTATTTGGCACCTATTTCATAGTGAGTCAGTTCATACTGACACTTCTTAAATCAAGTCATATGTTCTCGTTTTAAAAAAGCCAGCTGTGTTTCAAAATAGTACAATGTCATTTATTTCCAAATGGTGGACATTTGGAAATAGCACTTGTAACAGCCACTTTTAAGAAATAAATAACAGTACATGGAAACTTCTTATAACAGTCTACAACTAATTGCATTTCCAGTGGAAAGACTGACTGTTTTGGTTTTACCCACATAAATTGCCCACTTCAATGCTCCCTATCTGGTTTTTAATCTCAAAACCACACAGTGAGCCTCTGCCAACTACAAAACCATTACTAGTCAACATAAAACAACATTGTGCCATACAAGTCACCTGAAGCTAAAGACAGGAGAGGTATGAAAGTGGTGAGTCAGGCACTTAATTGGGAATTTAAGAGTGCTCTAAATTATGTCCTTAAGGAAAGAACTGAAATATCAACAACAAAAATCAAAATGAAAACCTCCCCATTATAGATGACTAATCTGATGAGATTCAAGTGTGAGAAAAGTGAACTACTTTTCAATTACCTAAATTGCAATGGCATAGGGGAAGCAATCCCTAATAGAACCTTTTTGCTGAGTTAAAAATACCCTTGCAAGAGTACAATAGGGTGTTATTCAAGCCTGCAAAAACTCTGAAAGTATAGGTTTAAGGTGCAGTTGAGGAACCGGTAATATAGAAAACAAGTGCTCACAGCAATGAAATTCTCATTGGCCTGGAAATGCTTTAGCTATTTTGTTTTCAGTATAAAATGTTCCAGAAATTTGAGTGCCTACACTGAAATTAATTTTTCTAACTCCACCCAGTTTATTTTTCCATTTGACACTTACAAAATAAACATTAAGCATGTTGACATTTGCATTCAGTTCAGTAAAATTTAACTTTTAAAATTTCCTTCCTCATAACCATATAACATTTTTTTGCTATAATGACAACAAAAAAACCATCCTAAAATAGCTACTGTAACATAATTTTCATTTCTTAACACAACAATGAAACATTATTTTATCTGTCATTTAAATTTTTCCTGTGCCTGTTATAAATCCAAATAGAAATAAATTTTGTTTATGCACACAATGGACTTCTATGTGACTCATGAACCCATATAAGAGCATTATCATCAGCAAACCCTGATTCTTAGTGAACACTTGACACACACAGGGATCATCTATGTACTAGGAATATGAAGAAATAGTTAAGTATGCTATAATTTCTGCCCTTAAGTAGCTTATGATTTATTTTAGGAGTTAAACTTATTCAAGAATGCAAGAACAAAGGGAAGCTTTAAGAAAAAATAAGTGTTTTCAAATATGCTGGGTATTTATTCCAGGTCTTATCAAAACTCAATAGGTTATTCTATCCAGCAAAGCTATCATTTAGAATTAAAGGTCAGATAAAGAGCTTCACAGACAAGAAAAAGCTAAAGGAGTTCATCACCACCAAACCAGCATTACATGTAATGTTACAGACTCTTCTTTAAGAAAAAGAAGAAGAAAAATATGAACAATAAAATGTCAATAAGTAAAACTGTGCATATCTATCAACAAGTGAATCTAAAAATCAAAATAAATGAATAAGCAGAACAGAAACAGACTCATAGATACCGAGGACATTTTGACAGTTGCCAGATTGGGTTGGGGGCATGGGTGAAACAGCTGGCGGGATGCAGAAGTACAAATTAGTAGTTAAGAGTATAGTCATGGGGGTGCACAGTACGGCATAGGGAATATAGTCAATAATATTTGAATGACTAGGTATGGTGTCAGGTGGGTATGAAATTGTGGAGGTTGACCACTTAGTAAGTTTTATAATTTCTAATCACTGGGGTATAGACCTGAAACTAATATAATATTGTATGACAACTATAATTGAAAAATAAAAAATGATTTAAAAAAATAAAAGCAATTAAAAGATCATTATTATGATGAAAAAAATCTGTGGAGGAGTGACTGAGAAATCTGCAATTATCGACTCCTTTAATTTAGGTTCTATGTATGTTTGTGTGGTGTTTTTTTTTAAGTTTTATGTTTGGATGAATCCATTCTAAGAGTAAGATCCAGATATGGACCACATACTGGTAAGTTTGCCTTCCATATGATGTTTTATTTTACTATTATGCCTTTCATTTTCTTTTTTTATCTTAAGAAACAGCTGGAAGGTTTGTGTTTTCAAGTTTGCTAAAAGACTATATGGGGCCTTGCTTATTTCATCCATCATTACTCACTGAATGAGGTCCAGTGCAATGCAAGTCTGTTCTAGTTCAGCTCTGGTTTTTCAAAGCTTTCTTCCACGTGAAACACTAAGCATTCTCCTCTCTAATTCCTCTCTTTTCATTTTGACTCCCAAAAGCTTAGGGCCATGTAAAATCATGATAACATGTATTCATATAAAACTATTGATAGAGAGCCTTCTTGTACTGGGTATCGTTTTCAAAACGGGAAGATGCAGCCGTGAACAAAGTCAACAAAACCTCTGGTCTCCTCGAGGTGGTATTTGAATCGGGGAAGAGAGATAACAAAGCATAGATACCTAAATGAACAAGAAACAACTTGATTTTGATCAATGCTCAGAAGAAAACAAAGCCAAAGGAGATGGCAAGAGTGACTGGAAAACTAGTTCGACCAAGGTGGTCAGCGAGAGTGTCTCTGAGAAAGTGACATCTCAAAAAAGACACCCATGACAAGAGAGAGGAAGCTTTCAAAAGATTTGGGTTCAAGATTGGGGAAGAGCAAGTGAAAAGGCCTGAAGATGTAAGGCAGATTAGCTATTAGGTCTGTGCATTTGTGTTCTGTTTCCCTTGCTTTTGGCTTTCTAATTTATTTCTACTGTTTTAGTTCCTATTCTTATTTTACCATTATTTTATTGTATATGCTCTGTCAGTTGTCTTTGATCCTTTATGGAATGAAGTAAGACAGTCAAAAGAATGAAATAGTTTTAAGAAGATACTATTGATTTTTGCAATGCTATATAGCATTCTGCAACATTGTTTACTCAGATAACTTTAAATTACATATGTGGTTAACATTATATTTCTGTTGAACAGTATTGTTCTAACCTGAACTCAAATCAATGCCTTAAACATGCTTATTAAGTCAATACTTTTAATTAGAAGGACCCCAAGATAGAATTATTTGTTCAAGTACTTATGACTTGAGCTTGAGAAGGGCTAATCAGGCAAGTCACTTGGCTTACATTTAGGAGCATATTCTTGGACAATAAATCACTTTTAAAAATGCGTTCCATACATTGACTTTTGAGAACCAACTTCACATCCACTAATGAAAATAGCATTTGATAAAACAATGTGAAGTTGGTATGTTAGCATGTGGCATGTGGTTAATAAAACTTTGAAAATATGTGTTCCCCCCCAAAAAAAACATCCCCTCAATTCAGTAAAGGACCTTTAGAAAAAGAGGCAAAAAAAGAAAGTAGGACTGCCTGCCCTGTTTACATCTGCCAAACATTATTTTCTATTAACAGCCTCACACTGTCTTTCTGATTATGTTTTCAGCATAAATTTCCAAATATCACTTTATTTTACACAGCCCCACTTGGCAAGCAGTATATATATATAAAGTTGAGTTCTTTGTAATTAAATTGCTTTTTATTTTTCTGAGTGAAAATAAAGGACAGCAAGCAGCTTTTCAGAAAAGGAACATATTTTCCTAGAATTGAGATTGTATGGGGTTTTCAGGACAGTTAAATAATTTAAAAAATATTGCTCTCAATAAGGGGGGCATATAATAGGATGTTTTATAAATACATATTTTTTGAAGAATATTCTTTTTATTCACTGCTCTAGGTTGATGGGTGTGCCACTTTGTGAAGCTGAACAGAAGGTACAAATTTCATCCTGGGCTTACAGAATCACAGTTTTAAAATAATTTCCTTCAAGTGCAAAATAAATTGAGCCATAGAAAAGCACAGATTTTATTAAAATATGAATAAATGACATAATGAAATAATTCTTTAAGCCATGGATGTTCATATAGGTTCACACTACTATTAAGCGGTTTTTTATTCTAAGCCTGAAAGTTTTCCTCATATTTAATTTTTCCTCTTTCATAAAAAAGGAATATTTAAGTAGACATCACCTCTACCACTTTGTAAGAAACAAAATCATTTCTCACAAGAGCAATGACTTTCAGTTGCTTTCATTATCCATGAATTTCAGGTCAAAGAACCAATTCAAATTATTTACTTGTCTATTGCCTATTACATGATGTTCAGTGTGATATTATCAAGGTGAGAGATACAGAAGGCACACACAATCGTGTGGTGGAAAAAAACAACTAGTACATAAAAATAGTTCCCTCTAAAACAGTAATTAAAGACTGTTATATAAGTAGTCTATGATTAGTTCTGAGAAAATTAACTAAAATGAACTAAATTAAATGTACAGCCAATAAAGAATGAATATAAAATGTTTATTATGCATTCACTTTGGCAAAACTAAATACAACCACCAACTGGTAGGAACTGGGCTTGCTAATGCACTCCCTTCTAAGTACAGGACAAACAGCACACAATAACCACATAAAAGGAAAGATAAAATGGGTGGTGAATGTTATTATTGTTAGAGAAAAAACACACATGATATTCTCAGAATAAAATATCTGTATCAGAAGTCATCCAAAATTTCACAATAATTGGTATTTTCCAATTAGTGCTATTTAACTAAGAACTTGTTAGCAATTAAATCCGAAGAGGCCACAGGACACTTTGAAAGTGGTAACTGTGGAGATTATTGCTATCTGGTGATAACATAGTATAAAACTTATTACTAAAGGTTAATATACTCCAATTTAACCTCTTAAATAACAAATGCATGTTTATTTTTTCTGTGCATAATATAAACTTTCAGTTCCTATTCCCAAAACAGAGAAGCAGTTTTCTAAATCTCCTATTTTACTTTTGTTTAAGCCAACTTAACTAGTCTATACCGTGGTTTTCAAACTGTGCACTACTCTAGCTTCCGAAATCCAGGCACTGTCAGATTCCCTGGTGTCATTTGGTTAGAATTTGGAGGACTGAACTGGAAACCCACCCTTCTATGGCAGTTACCAGTAGACACAGAACTCTCCCCCTTTGTGACACAGGCCACACAACAGGCTATCATCTGTCCACACCAAACTACCAAAAACTTTCAATCAGATCCCAGAACACCTATTCAAGGATAAATACCCTTTCTCAGTGATGTCCTTTGCAACAACTCCTCTCTACTCTCTCTCCCTCACCCCAGTTTCAGGACTGACATCTTCAAGTATGTTTGCTGCCCCTTTTATTCATTCCTACAACTCCCGATTGCCAACCAAACTTGGTGTTTTCCTGTTCATTTTGTACTGCCGGATTTAAGTTGAATCAGACCCTGGGGTTTGTCCTCTACTCAGCCTGGGACAGAGACCCTGGCTTGCTACCCACTCAGGAACCAAGTCAGGCTTACAGAATCTTTTGGTAGCACTTGTCCTGGCTGGCCTGAGAGCCAGATCCCAATGCTGCACCTTTGTATCTCTGAACTACTTTGAACTACTACCTGGAGACCCCAGAGTTGGAGAAGGCTGCTGGCCTAGCCAATTCCTCCTATCTTCTTGGCTACTGTCCCACTACTCAGGAAACCTCTAGAACAAATGTCTAGATATTCCACCACCACCATCAAATGCTAGAGTTCAGCTCGGGTGACGCCTGTACCCAGCAATCCCAGAACTAAAACATGACAGTATGGCATATGCTTTGTGGATATAGACTGGTGTCTGCAGGACCTATAGTATTGTTGGGTCTGTTACTGTTTTCTCCACCCAGAGTCAACCATAGCAAAGATGGAGAGCAAAAGAAGAATTGTGAATAGGTAACACTACCTAGATAGGTGCTAGAGATATGAAAGAGACTGCAGTAAGTCCTAAGTTAATGGCGATAGATTCTGCAACTTTAAGTGAAACTACTGTAGGCTAGCATAAACAAGAGTTAAGTTCCTATGGCATCTCATGAACATTATAGAGAAATGGTGCTGAAGGAAACTATGTTAATTGAGGTCATGCTGTAATACATAGCTGGGTTGAATGAGTCTGCAGTCTAGTAAGACTTGATGTTCTATGATACTTTCTATTAGTGAAAGCAGAGAAACAGCACACAGTCATGCTCTTCCTCCAACTTTCCAGTGTCAGTGAATAGCCATAGATTTTATAATATCAAAGCTCAGACAGCATGGAAATCACTCCATGGCAGCTAGTGTTTTACAAGTTCTTGTGAGTTTTAGAAATATACCTTCTGAAGTACATTCCAGCACTACCTGAATGTTAAGAATACACATTAATTAGCATTCTAAAGCAGATAGGGTAAAATAAACAAGTACAGTTGATAAAAAAAGTAAAGATATTAAACAAATATGTGAATTTATTGTGCATATATTTTGAATACATGCACTTCTTATTAAAACATTAATATTATCCAAACATAGAGAATACTTATTTAAATTAGAGTTATAAATCCATTTTCCCACATTGAAGAGTTAAAGATAACAGCAATTCCAAATAGGATTTATCTAAAGAATTAAGCATGACTGCCAGACTGCAAAATTGGCTCTATATACTACACATAATTGAATGAAGTTCATGAAGCATCAGTACATAACGTCCGAGCAATTTTTAACATTTTTAATTTATAGAAAGAACCTGCTCAAATGAACACTTTGTAGTTTTAAAACAACTTCTAGCAGGAAAGCATTTTTTCAGAATTAATATTTCATAAAACCTTTATGCTTTACATAAAGTTAGCAAAAATTACCAGGAAACACCATAATCCATACCCTTGAGAAAAATTATAATGAAAATACCTATGTAAAATATGTTTATTTTCAAAACAAACTACCTTCCTTAATAAGAATTAGAAAAACGGCTACAATTTTCCCAACATGTGTAAATTTTTATGTCCCAAATTTAAAATATAAGCTATAAAATCGCATTACAGGCTTAACAGTAAATTCCCGTATTATTTATTCCCTGTCATCTTCACACCACTTACTTGTTTTACCTTTGTTAAGTGTTTAAGTTGTTGGCTCTAAATGGAATAAATATCCCATATCTTATACCTACTAAACTCAAGTTCGGGTAGCTCTGTGAAGCTTTACTCTAAACTGACATCTCCCTTCTCTAATATTTTTTAGACTATCTATGCCCCACTGCTAAGCCTTTTCTTTATGCTTTTTCACTATTTCAGAACGTAACATAGTATTTTCATATCATTTGAGTTAAATGCATGCATCTTGCTTCCAACAACTAACCCTTTATGTTGGTCACTGTCATCTTTACCAAGATGGTACTTACAAAGTAGTTCCTCAATAAATACTTGATCCTTCCTTCCTTGTTTGAATTTTAGCCCAGTGATAAGAAATGCATCACTAAAAAATAGCAAGAATATGAGCACAGCTGTCTCTATGGTCAAGTGATTTCAGACTTAAATTATTGATTCACTTTCTTGCAGGTAAATTTTAACTCAAGAGATTTCAAGCTGGAAGCAACTAGTGAGACTTTCCGGGAGAAAGTTGAGGAAAAACCATGATAAAGAGGAGCTCAAGATAGAGGGGACTGCTGATGTCAAGCTCTAGTTACATGGAACTAGATACACTTTCTGTGTCTTCCCTGTTATGTTACAACATCCCAGATGCATCAGATTCAGTCAACACACCAGTAAGTGCCCTTGACCAGAATGGAACCTATGGCCCTTTAATCTGCGGGCCGATGCTCTAACCACTGAGCAAAAAAAACCCACTAGGGCTGTTTGTCTTCTTTTGGTGCTAATATCAGGTAGAGGGTCAAACTACTAGAAAGGAAAGGAGGCAATTAATCCTATATAATAAAAGAGAAACATGTAAATTGACCATCCCTCCACTATGTTCACCAGCCAATCAGGAGTGAGTATGCAAATTAACCCGGCAAATATGGGGGGTTAATTTGCATACACAAGCACCGGGTGGAGAGCAGAGCAGGAGAGTCGGCAGAGAGTGGAGTGGCTTGGGGAAATTGGCTCCCCAAGCCACCAGATGGAGAGCAGAGAGGGAGAGCTTGACAGAGTGGCCATGGGACAGAGACAGACCAGGAAGGGAAAACCAAGATTGCGGGTAGCACCAGGAATTCTGGGAATAGTAGTTTTGGTGGCAGCCCCAGGACCGGAAGTAGAAGCCCAGAGCACGGGAAGCACCAGAAATGCTGGGAATCGTAGTTCTGGTGGCAGACGGATCTCTTAGACACTAGAGCAGCGGTTCTCAACCTGTGGGTCGGGACCCCTTTGGCAGTTGAACGACCTTTTCACAGGGGTTGTCTAAGACCATCCTGCATATCAGATATTTACATTACGATTCATAAGAGTAGCAACATTACAGTTATGAAGTAGCAATGAAAATAATTTTATGGTTGGGTCACAACATGAGGAACTGTATTTAAAGGGCCAGAAGGTTGAGAACCACTGCACTAGAGCAAAGTGAGCCTGGAGCAAGTTACTGTTGTGGGTGGGGTTCCAGGAAATCTCCACCAATGAAGCAAAAAAAAAAAAAAAAGCCTCTATTATTCTGTGAGCAACAAACCAAACTGAGTTGGGGTCTCAGACAATTTGCTCATATGATTGCAAAGACAGACAGAAACTCCCGGATTGGAGATGGCTCCCCTGAGGGCTCCCAGATTGGAGAGGGTGCAGGTCAGACTGAGGGACGCCCCACACCCCCCAGTGCATGAATGTTGTGCACCGGGCCTCTAGTATCTTATAATCAAGTTGCTCTGGCAACCAGCCAGGTGTGTCTTCCACTTAGTATCTCTTGGAATTGAACACACATAGGAATGGCTTGAGGGTCTTTTTAAAATGCAGATTGTGTTTCAGTAGGTTTGGATGGGGCCTAAAAGTCTATATGTCTAATAAGCTTGCAGGTCCTGCTGAGTCTGCTGGTCTGTAGATTACTCATTACTCATGAGGCATGCCCAAATATATTGATTCGATTGGCCTGGGGTTGGCCCTGAACATCTATGCTCATTGAACCTGCTGAGTGATCTAAAATAGAGCCTGATTTTAGAATAGCTGGAATGGATCATCATTTTACTGACAAAAATTCTTTTTATATAGCTGAGGCTTGAATAGTTCTTCACAGTCAGAAAATAATGTGATTGTGGAATCTTTGATCACTGGCCTATGTAATGAGGCAAATGTTTTCTTTCCATCATTTCAAGCTATTTGTCAATATATAACTTTCTCACCACTTTGAATAACACACACACACACACACACACCATCTTCATTTAAGGCAGTGGTTATCAACCTTCCTAATGCCGCGACCCTTTAATACAGTTCCTCATGTTGTGGTGACCCCCAATTTCATTGTTACAAATTGAACATAATTAAAGCATAGTGATTAATCACAAAAACAATATGTAATTATATATGTGTTTTCCGATGGTCTTAGGCGACCCCTGTGAAAGGGTCATTCGACCCCCAAAGGGGTTGCGACCCACAGGTTGAGAACCGCTGATTTAAGGTAAGATCAGATATTCTTAGTAAGGGCTCTCTAAGTGGCCCATGGGTCTCCTCACCTAGGTGCTTTTAAGAACTGCAAAATTTCATTTCCCACCTCAGACCCACCTAATCAAAATTTATATTTATAATAAGGTTCTAAGGTGATATGTGTGCTCATTAAAATTTCAGAAGCATAATCTAATAAAGAAATTCTCTTGCATGTTTTTAAAATATCCACATTGAAACATTTGATAAAAGGGATAATTTTAATATAGTGGCCAAACACTTAAGAAAATTAATGTTAGAATCCAGCCAGTATGAATAATATGGGGGGCTATACTGTTGACTTCTTTTTGTTTTGTTTAAGAAAGGTAAAATTGAGGTTACACCAAAGAGAAAAATGCTCATTCCTCAAGGTAATCAATAGCTTTGCTGTGTGAGGGGGTGTGTGTGCCAAAGAGCTGTGTTGAGTCAGGCTGATGCACTTGAACAAGAGTAAATGATTGGTTTGTGGTTTCTTTAGGAATGAGGTACAGAATACGTTTTAACACTTTGATTTTTCCCCCCTTATTCCTGCTACCATCACTCTATACCTTCTCCAAATCCAGTAAGCTGTTTTGCTGGAAGGTCTCTGCAGAAAACACTGAGGCTAAAGTAACCGATGGTAGGATGTGGCCCAGTACACAGCTTCTGGCTGATGCCAGAATGGACTGCAGCAGCCTGAAACTCAGTGTGTGGCCCACAGACCAGCAGCATTTGCATCACCTGGAGTTTGTTAGAAATGCAGAATCTCAGGCCCTGCCCTAGATCTGTGGATCAGAATCTTCAGTTTAACAAGATCCTCAAAAGAATCATATGCAGCTTAACATTTGAGAAGCAGTGATATGTGACATTGTGTTAGAGGTTGCCCCTATAGAGCACATGTGGAGAAGCTGCCATATGCATGACAGTAAGTCACGGAATCATTGATATAAGGTACCAGGGGTGGGATGAAAACTTGCTCTTACAGAGATCATAGCCCAGCCTGTGTGTCTCAGTGATTGACCTTCGACCTATGAACCAGGAGGTCATGGTTTGATTACCTGTCAGGGCACATGCCCCAGCTGAGGGCTCTAACCCCAGTAGGGGGTGTGCAGGAGGCAGCCAATCAATTCTCTCTCATCATTGTGGTTTCTATCCCTCTCTCAGAAGTCAATAAAAACATATTTTAAAAAAAGAAAATATCATATATCTTTCCCCAGTTTTTTCAGTATTAATTAATTCTGTTACCAGATTCTAGCATGCATTGGGTTATCTTATTAACTGTAGTGCATACCAATATCTGAACTTTATTTTTTCAAACAAGAGACAAGGAATAGAAAAAATTACACTTGAATTCCAGTGCTTTCTTGCCAGCTGTGTGGCTTTGAGTACCAGTTGAACTTTGCCATGCCTCAGTTTTCTTGTTTTGTAAAATTTAAATAATCGTGCCACACTTGTGGTTTCGTGTATCCCTTTTATTCTTCCTTATAGATTTAGCAGTATAGACTATGACCCAGGAAGTCGTTTTTAAATAAAGGAGTAAAATTATGAACAGAACCTTCCTGGCACATCATAGCTACTGAGTAATATCAGTTCCTTTACCTTAATAATTCAACATTTTTCATGTAGGATCTTTCATTCCAAATATACTATTCATTTAAAATTCATATACTCATGATATATCCTTGCTAAATATGCTACAGAATGTATAGTATGTGTGTACATGTATGCATATGTGTTTCTGTGTGCATACTAGTACACACATGCACATATATAGTGTTCTTTTTTAACAATTATACGCTGCTAATAGATACCTGGAGGTTTTTGTTTTAGTAAGTGTTTGTGTCTGGCTACCTCCAGGTGAAAGCAGTATTGTAAACAAAGGATGATTAAGAGATGATGAAGGAGAACTATTTTATCACTGAAATTATTTAAGCATTCTGATAAAAAAAAAAAAGTGCAGAGCCCAAAGACTAAAAGCATCATTCATCCTGGAGCTCAAGCAGGAAAGCGAAGCCTTAAGTAAGGTGGCTTTGTGGTTCTGCAGACAATCCCTGTGATGGTCCACAGCAGGGCCCTGCAGCAAGCATGCTTCTCACCCAGCGTGCCTTTCCCCCTGCTGTTCTTTCACCTGTAATCTCCTTCCCCCAGATTTCCACCTGATTTTCTTCCTCACTTCATTCAGGTGTCTGCTCAAGTAAAATATTCTCACACCACGCTTTCCATGCCATGCCATGCCATGGCCCCATGCCTCTCTAGTACTTCAACCTGCTTTATCTTTCTTCATGACATTTTGCTCTATTTATTATCTATAAGAAGAGAGATTTTGTTTTATTCATGGCTACATCTTCAGCACCTAGATCACAACCAGGCATATAGCAGGTAGTCGGCATTTACTAAATAAGTAAATTAATTAAATAAATAAATAAATAAATAAATAAATAAATAAATAAATAAAATATTCTCTCCAAGTCCTGCCCCTCTTTGCCACTTGGGATTGGGAATGAATGAGCTGAAGGTTGTAATGACATTCCTGCCTAATCTACACCACATACCAATGAGATTAGCATGTGATAAACCAGTGAGAGTCAAGACCATAGCAGACAATTCAATAATTCAAAAACTGCTCTCAAGGCCCTGGGCAGGTGGCTCAGTCAGTTGGAACGTCATTCAGTACATCAAAAGATTGTGAATTTGATTCCCGGGGTCAGGGCACATGCCTAGGTTGTGGGTTCCATCCATGGTTGGGGTGCCTATGGGACGTTTCTCACATCCACCTCTCTATTTCTCTGAAATCAATAAAAACACATCCTCGGGTGAGGATTAGAAAAAAAATCTCTTATAGGTATCAGTGATATTCTGATCAAACGATCACTTGATCATTCCCTGTTTTTAAAAACAACCAGGTTTTCATGTGAGAATACAGTCACTATATTGTACAAATGAGATCGGAGTTCCACACCGGGTTGACACACTGCTGCTGCTGGCTCCAAGAGTCAGGCTGCTGAGTGCCCAGCCTCCCCGGGAGCCCGCTCTGGGAATAAGGACATCATGCCCTAACTCATGAAAATCAGATTTTCACCCACTGAGCAGTTCAGACAAAACCAATTATATGATGTCATTTTTCATTTCAAAAAGGAGGCCAGCCACTTGGCTGGATATTTACTTTTCATTAGCATACTAGAGATAGGGCAGGCAGCTCCATCTTCAGGCTAATGGTACCTGTGGAAATGATAACTAACACAGCTAAACTGTCAAAATCTGCTTTCTAGCATTGTGTGGTGCTTAGCTGTTCAGTCTGATGTCACGAGGAGATTTTGGAGAGACAAATACGAGCTGGTTATTTGTTTTGAAATCGAGAACAGATCCTTTGCTCAATGAAATCTGCCTCCCAGGAATGCCCAAGACATCTTTAATTGAAAAGAACTCTTTAAGGAAATTATGTAAAATACTGATATGTTAATGATTAGGCTGGTATTCAAATGTATAATTATTGTGCATGTGTAATTTTGTGTCCTTTAGAGATAATCAACTCCATGTTATTTCTCAGGTTAATTCCACCATCATAAACATAAAAGAGCCAATATCCAGATATATGCAGCCCAGATAGCTGCATATCAGAACAACCCATTTCCTCCATGGGGCATATGGCTGGACTCCAAGTCCCATTGGTAAGATGCAGCTGTGTGACTGACTTCTACAAGTGTATGTTCCATCGGTGATCCTCCATGCTCTTTGCCCCTTTCCCTTCTGGCTGGATGTAGCCAAGCAGAGTAAATTAGAAGTCTCCATTTGAAGATAAGGAGCCTATAACATTGAAAGATCCTGGGTCTTAAAGGGAAGAGTCTACCAGAAGGAGCATTTTTGTCAAAAACAAAATAAGCTTCTATACAATATTAATCTACTGAGATTTGGGGTTATCTTTTACTAGTATCACATCCAGTACCAGAAAGGACTCCCCCCATTCCTTTCTTATAGTCTGTCTTTGTAATCTATTCTTCAATTCTCCAAAATACACAAGAGATCACTAGGAGATCTCCATAATGAAGAGAACTTTTCTGTTCCGGAGTCACTCTATATAGTGATGGTATATCTGGACTCAGACTAAGTTTAACCACATCAGTTTAGCTGCTTGAGATGGCTTTCTCTATCCTATCAGGGTCTGGCTTATGCATCATCATCTGCCTTCCACTTAACAATGAAAACAAATGACCCCCAGAATCCCATCACTGGTACTGTGGTTAAAATAATAATAATAAAATAATTAAAATAAAATAGCAATGAAAAAGGACCCCTCTTTTGAGTTATATTGTAGTTAAATTTGGCACAAAATAAATTCCACAAAGGTTTGCAAACAATAATATCTTTATAATCAAGACATCTATTCTTAATTTGCCTTGAAACAAAAGTTCAACTACTTGGCCAAAATAAATAAATAAAAGCTAAATTTCTTAATAAAATGCATTGTTAGTGTCCTTAGGGGATTTTTTTTAAAAAATTATCACTTTTGCATGTATTATGAACATGAACTAGTTTCAAAATATCTTATATCTCCAATTTGAAGTAAAGGGAACCGGCAAAAGCTTTTTTTGTGTGTGTGTGTGGTTGTGGAGAGGGCAGTAAGAGAGCCAGCAACAACTAAACTCTCAATTCCTATTTTCAGACATAGTTCCGCTGCCTACAAATTTATTAGAAAATATCAAATTTGCCAAAATATTGCATAAATGAGAAGGTTTCCAGAATTAAAATGCTGCATTGAGGAAGGCATTGTTCTGATTCAATAGAGATAAAGAAGCTTACCCAGCCAGAACACAACCCATAAAGAGAGGGCTATTCAAAGCTTGCACCTTAAAGAGCAGCAGGTGTCAAATTTAGAGCTTTTTGAAATGTCTAACAAGGCAAGCCTACAAAATCCAAGTCACCTAGCAGGTGGTCCATTAGGGACGCCAGTGAAAAGTAAACACGCCAGCTCCCTGAGAGGAATTACAAACTATCTCAAATCTTCTGAGATTTTTTCCTTTCTATTTAATTAATATTAATTTTCATTGGGTAAAATGTCAAGCTCCTTCCAATATTAATTCTGACTTGGCAACAGGCAATTTACCAGTTGCTGCTTCTCCAACTGGCCTTCATGCCTGTCCTATTGTCACCATCAGAGCTCTCTAGGGCAATACTTTTCTTTTAGGGAAATTAATGTCGTAAATCAATGCTTCTCCAGTGTGTTCTATAGAACACAACTCTCAAAAGAAGATTATTCTGGGAAGTAAAAGGGTTTCAGATTCAAGTCAGGCCACCTCCTGAAGGTTTGCAATGTTCATTTGCATATTAAAGGCTCAAGGAAGCCCTTTGGTTATGACAAGGCCTTCCACAGATTGAGTTTAAGGTTCCCCAGGCATATTATGCCACAGTCTCTTTTGGTATAACACCTATTCACATTCAATGGAACAAATGAAGAAATGTTGATATTAAATATGGAATAGAGGATATGAATTAATCACGATACTGAAACCAGTATGTAGGCTGCATATGATATCTTCCTAACTAGTGATGGAGCTCAGAACTCAATACCCCCAAATATTACACCCTGGCACACTGAATATTTTAAACTGAAGGAGTCTGAGAAAAGTGCAGGAACAGGAAGATCCCTCTGACCTTTCCTCCGTCCTTCTCTCCTGAAACAGCATTTAATTTTGTCTTCTATAACCACACAAAGTGTACATTTTTAATATCATCAATGCTTACTGATATTCTGGACAATAATAGCTGAAGCCTAAATACTTAACATAGTTTATTACTCAATAGAAGCATATGATTCTGATTAAAAATTAAGTGTACATGTTACCACTTCTGGGGTAACCATGAGATTAGGAAAAGAGAGTACAGTATATCATTTCTCACTAGTTCAACGGGGAAAGGAGAGAAAAATTCAACCTGGCAAAACTAATACAAATATAGAGCAGTGAAAAATGAAGGACCATACTTAACTGCTTCAACATACAGAAATTTCAAGTCCCATCAATCAAATTTCATAACAATGCATACAAGATAATCCCATTTATACTTGGTATGATTCTTTTTTAAAGGATTCTAAAACATGTAAAGTTAAATAATATATTTTTAGAACACTGGTATAAAGTACAAGTACAAAGAGACAGAAGAGAAAAATAAGCACAAATTTGAAACAGAGGTTAATTTGGTGGAGAAGAAAAGGAAGAGATCAGGGAGGGGTATACAGAGGTTTTCTATGTTCTTGCAAGCTGGTGGGAGTTATACACATGCTCATTTTATTGTTATTCTTGGTATTTTTTACACATATTATAAATATCTTCAATACACAAATAAAAGTATGCATGAAGCCCTGGCCAGGTGGCTCAGTTAGTTGGAGTATCATCCCATACACCAAAAGGTTGTGGGTTTGATTCCCAGTCAGGACACATACCTAGCTTGGTGGTTTGATCCTGGTTAGGGTGCATATGGCAGGCAAACAATTGATGTTTCTCTCTCTCTCTCTCTCTCTCTCTCTCTCTCTCCTTCCTTCCTCCCTCCCTCCTTCTCTCCCTCCCTTCTTTTCTCTCTGAAAAAGTCAATCTCTAAAAAAATCAATAAAACATATCCTCAGGGTAGGATTAAAAAATAATAATAAAAATATAAAAGTATGCCCTGCTCCCGCCCCCCCCCCATACTCCATCTGTGCCAGGTCAGATTGCTCTTGGAGGAAAGTATTCATTTGCGGAAACCCTACTTTAACAAGACAAATGAATGCAATCTGAAAAAAACAAAACAAAACAAAATCAGGATAGTGAGGTACCTAAAAACCTGAATGCATAAGAAATAAACAAACATCCTCTGGTTTTTCCACAAGATAATGGATAAGTTCATAGTCTTCAAGTATTTGGGCATCTCTTATATGGCTGACTGCTTAGATGGATCCAAAGGAAAAATGATTAACAATCCATGGAAATTTAGGGAAGCACACAGATTCAACTTCATCACGTGGAATACACTTTTGTGTTTTTTCTCAGCCATAGTCCAAAGATAAAATTTGGCAACTCAGAATCTGTCAAAGTCTTTGGCTTCTATGAGGATTTGGGTGTTTGATAACTTTTTAAACAGATCTTCAGATATTATAAAACATTCCCTCTGGGTCACTTTATACTTCATGGTCTAGGGCAGGGGTGGGCAAACTTTTTGACTCGAGGGCCACAATGGGTTCTTAAACTGGACCGGAGGGCCGGAACAAAAGCATGGATGGAGTGTTTGTGTGAACTAATATAAATTCAAAGTAAACATCATTACATAAAAGGGTACGGTCTTTTTTTTTTTTAGTTTTATTCATTTCAAACGGGCCGGATCCGGCCCGCGGGCCGTAGTTTGCCCACGGCTGGTCTAGGGAGACCACGTTTTCAGAGGTCCACTAGAACTATGCTCAGGTCATTTTTTTATACCGATATGGTCATGATGCACACCATATTTCCACATTTGCCTCCAATTACCTCGTTTCTCCTTCAATTGTGAAACTACTGGTTGTGGATGTTGGGGTCAAATAACAGAAACCCAACTAACAGTCCATGCAGGGTTTTCTTTTTCTCACATAGAAGGCTCTGCCAGTATGTAGGGCTGTGGCGGCTGTTAGGGCTCTGGGCTTTTATGCCTTTGTGCTCTGACACTTTTAGCCTCTGGATTTTGTCTCCTTGGTCAAAGGACGGCTACCACACCTCCAGTCCTCATTTCTTCAAGGATAGAATAAAAACCAAATGGTGTTATTTGCATCATTATTCATGAAAAAACATGTTTTGCCTAGTAGTTTTCTGCTGAGTGGCCAGGGTAGGGTCCCTGGCCAATCACACCTGAGAGGGGATTAGGAAAACCAAGTATTTTGCATCTAAGCCAAACTGTGGAGGGAGGCAGGGGAGAAAGCAGGCAAGGGATGGCCAGAGGGTCAGTCTAAACCAGTGGTTCTCAACCTTGGCTGCACATTAGAATCACCTGGGAATCTTTTTAAACTCCTGATTTCTGGTCTTCATCCTCCGGAAATGATGCTTCTTTGTTATGGGGTGGGGCCTAGAATTTCCGGAGGATGAGGCCCAGAAATCAGGATTTTAAAAAGATTCCCAGGTGATTCTAATGTGCAGCCAAGGTTGAGAACCACTGGTCTAAACTCTGATCTATTTTCCTGCCACAGAAACTCAGAACTCATACAGTTTCAAGGCATTGTTAACATAGCATGTCGGCTTCTACTTGCATGTAGATTAGTGGATTAATTTTAAAATGTAATCTAGAACGAAGGGAAAGTGTCTATAAAAAAGCATTGATAAATGCAAATAAAAAGCCGAATTTACTGCACTATCAAGTTTTAAACAAAACACTTAAATAATTTAATAAGGTCTAGGAAGCTTGTTTAAGAATCTATAAAAGCGAACAGCAGCATTACAAACTGTAGACACTTTCATTAAGAAACAAAATCAATCTGTCCTCTTAAAAAAATGCCTGGATTTGTCTTAATCAATCATTCTTAAATCATTCTGGTGAGGCTCCCAGTTCAATCCATTTATAAAGCATGATTGTACAAAGGTCATTAGATAGCTGCTCCGTGCCATCATCAGTAATAAGAAGACTATCAATACTTCCAGAACTCAACACATCAGCAGATTGTAAAAGAGCTTAAAGGTTTGTTCAGCTTCAATGCCAATTCATGTGTTTAGAATAGTGCTTTGCACACTTACTAAGTATTAGCTATTGTGGTTTTTGTTATGTTCATGAAGTAGGCACTGTTTGTGATATATATGGCATGAACAATGAAAACAAAAAGACAATCTCAAAGAAAAATCTGCTCAAGAGAAAAGAAGAAAAAATATGCCTTTTATTTGTTTTAACACTACAAATAAGGGGGAAATTTGGTTTCAAGCAAGTTGGAATGTGGTATTTTTAAGATGAGATGGATTCATACAATTCCAATCAGACTCAGCAAAACATTTATGACATTTTTTATGAGGAAATTAAATCAAACACAAAATCCCAGACCAAAAAGATTATGTTTAGTTCCACATAAAATGCAGTGCAATGCAATGAAATAAAAGAAACTTGTTAAAGCCCTCCTCTTTGGCCATCAGAACTGTTTTCTCCATAGGAGGAAAGATACAAAACTGCACATGGTTTTGTGTTATTATTCAGCCTCCCAATTAGACCACAACTGTGTCCATATAAGGCATCTTTCTATATTTTCTTACCCCAAATATAAATATTTAGGAGAAGAAAAGAACACATGCTGACACAAGAACAAAACTAGCATTTTCATAGCAAAAAAAACAAAAACAAAAACTTGAAGAAGTGATTTGGTAAAAATTTCCTGTGTGCCCCACTGGCTTGTCTCAGTGGTTGAGCATCAACCTATGAACCAGGAGGTCATGATTCCATTCCCAGTCAGAGCACATGCCCAGGGTGCAGGCTTGATCCCCCTTGGGAGGTATGCAGGAGGCAGCCAATCACTTAATTCTCTCTCATCATTGATGTTTCTATCTCTTTCTCCTTCTCCTTTCCTCTCTGAAATCAATAAAAATATTTTTAAAAGTTTCCTGTGATAACCTCAGCAACTCTGTGCAGTGGGCATTACCATAATCAATCAATTTTGAGATGGGGACATTGATACTCAGAGAGATGAAGAGACTTGTCAGAAATTATCCTGTAATTGGTAGAGGCAGAACTACCTACACACCAAGTCTTATAGCTTTAAAGTCCAATCTTTTCATTATACCACAGTTCTATGAATCTGCTCCCATAACTGTAGACTAGATCTCTTAATAGAAATGCCATTTACTATGCACACATAATGTTCTTGGCTGGCCCTGTGCAAGATCCTGGAAACTCAGAGGTAAGTAAGGAGCCCTTGACTTTGAGATGGCCCTTCTTGAGAATGGGGAAAGCTAATGAACTCTAAAGACTTATATTAAGTCCTCTAGCATAGTTAACTGTAGTAGGTAGCTATTTAAGTTAATTAACCTTTGAGAACATTAAATTTCAGTTCCTCATTCACACTAGCCACATTCCAGTGCCAGATGTGGCAAATGGCCACTGCTTTGGGAGATGCAGATGTGGACCATTTCCATCATCAAAGAAAGTCCTATTAGAAAGCACTGTTTTAGAGCCTTGCTCTTCAAAGTGTGCTTTCAGTACTTGAAGGCTAGTTAGAAATGAAGAATGTCAGGCTCCAACCTAGACCTATTGAGCCAGAACAAAAACAAGATTCCCAGTGATCCACAGGGGAGTTTTAGAGGAAAGCTTCAAGAACTTTCCCCAAATGCTCACAATCAAGTAAAGTATGTGGGCTGGTGGGTGGGTGATGGCAACAGTGAGGAACATTTACAGAATATAGAGAACTCTGCATTCAGAAAAAACACTAAAAGATCAATAATAAAGATAATTGTCATCAAATAAAAATGACCCATGTGCCAACAGAGACTTCGCACATGTTAAAGTAAACACTTCTTTTGGACAGGGTTTTCTCAACAGTGGTGAGTGTTGACAACGCATTCACCTCCATTCTTGATCGCTGTTTGGGAAGAGGGAGTGTTCCCAGTAAACCTTGGGCAGGCAGAACTACCCAAGAGGATGCACTGAGCTCTGAGTGGGATACAGGGAAGACGGCTGCACTGAATGTTGGCACCCACATGGTCATGCATCTAAAAATGATATTCTAAACCATGCAGTAGAGGATGACTTCCTAGATCTTAGGTGAATACCAGGAAAATAGTCTGAGGCCCTTTTGATTGACACTAAATGATGTTAATATGTAATTGTAGCCAAGAAGTCTAGAAAAATATTATAAATTACTAAAGAGGATTCAAGAAAGTACCAGAAAACAGAAATCACCCTGTTAATACCTCCAATACTGCCACATTTCAATCTTTACTGTAGTTGAATCATTTCTACCATTTTTCAATTAACAAAGAAAAGAACAGATCTGCTCAAATAAGACTTTTCTATCCATACAGACAAAATTGGCTCAGGAAGACAAAACGTTAGTCCACAAACTATTTCTGAGTTAAATATTGCCACAGAAATTGGCATAATATAAGCACATGTTCAGCTGTCTCATATTGACATTCATCATTTTATATTATACAGTAACTTGACTACACCTCCTCCACTAATTCTGGGAAATCCTATTGGTTAACACACCCTCATTCATCAACCCCAGACAATTTCTAGAAACCTGATGGTTGTGCCATGTAAAGTGGTGACATGTGAAATGATCTTGTATACAGTGGGGAAATGAAAAATGCTTTGGCCTCCATGGCTGATATGACATGTGATGGATTCAATGATGGGAGGTAATCTGAGGTTCCTGGAAAAATCCCATTAGATAATATACATGGTCATATTTTCATGAACATCATAATAGTCACCTTAAAAATGTTAGTTTAAACAATATCACCTGCCTCTTTATAGCAAGTGTATGTGAAACTTTACACTATATGAGGGCATTCATTAGTACCTTGAAACTAAGTCCATAGAGAAAACTTAAGTGACTGTTATCTGGTAACAATAAAAGCAGCAGCAACACATTGCAGACTAGGGTCTCAAGCATCAAGTTATAAAAGGCCCACACAAAAGGAATTAAGCATTCAACATCACTAATTTATTTTTTAATGACTCGCCAGGAACTATATTAATCCCAGTCCAAGCACATAATTGAAAGAAAAGGAATGATTTTCATGCAGATCCACATTTAGACCCAATACAATTACTATGCAAATGGCTAAAGACAAAATTAACTTGCTTAGCCGAAACTTTCTCTGGGCGATGAATACACAGACTTCTGTGATTTGGCTGCATATTGTTTTCTTGGCATACATTGTTTTGTTGGCCCATTGTTTTTCTACAAAGATAGATATGAATAAATATCACCATCACCGCCCCCTCCAAACCAATCACATTCTTCAGAAACTTTGCTAGAGCCCAGTTTTTAAATTGTCGAAAAGCATCATCATAGCCTTATGCTTTCATGTAAGAGCATGACAAGACATTCACATTGTATCCTACATTGATTTTTAATTCTATTGAAGTAGAATCTAAATATTTTATAGCGCATACACCACATTATTTTAGAATATTCGGTAGGGTGTCAAGCTCTGTATAAATGTCATTTCATTCATTTGTATGCTCTCCTCTCTAGAGTGGATGGTATATTACTATTGCTTTAAGTAGAAAAGGTTAGCTTGGATGGACAGCTTTTTTATGTGTAAAGGAAGAACTTTCGTAAGTGTCCAGAATTACAGCTTCAAATGTTTTTCATCCCAGACATGTAATGTAAATAAGGTAAGCAGGTTAAGTTATAAAAGGCCCAACTGTGGAAAACGGGAGAACACAGGTTCCCAAGTTTCTGTTTCAATTAGGGTGATGGTACAACATCGTGTTTAAGGGTAAAGGTTGGGGAGATTTCTTGGGGCACAGAAATTTACTTTCTTTTGAAATTATACATCTAGACCTGTGCGGAATATCCCTTTTCCATATATTAAGAAAGGAACGTAATTTCTTGAGCTATAAAGCAGCTTGGATATTAGAATTGTTTTACTGAAGTGGAAGAGGAAGGAATGGACACTTAGTAAGATGAAATGTTCATTTACTCATTCAACAAATATTGATTGGTTATGAGAGACTGAATACACACATGGACGTTGGCCAGACCATATATGACAACAGAACTCTGACCACAACCTCTGTGATAACCAGCCAGAAGCCAAACCACAATCCCTTCAGCAACCAGAACAGAAAGCAAAACCATAACCTCTACAGCAATTGGTCCAAATCAGTCATGATTTGGTCAATGATTTCCACCTTCCCTATTTTTGTCCCCCACACACCTTCCAACTCAGGACTAACCAGAGAAAGACAGATACGTTTTCCAACCAACTACATCAGATGCCCATTTCCAGTTAGCCCAATTCTGGCTCTCCCATGACATCAACCTCCAATCAGAGTTCAAATGGAGACTTCCCTTGTTTTACTCTGAATGTTTCCTACTCCTCCTCTGCCTGTCTTTGAGTTTGTGACAAATGCAAGTGATGGTGGCTGACTCCCTTGTAAGGTGTAAATAAATAGCCTCTGTTTTTTTTTCTCATTTGGGTGGTCTCATTCATTTTCACAAGCAGCATATATTAAAACCAATTTTAAAAAGTGATCAAGTAAGAGGATGGAGAGGGGGATTTTAAAAATTTTACAACGAGCAATGGCACTGAAAATTATGTAAAGGTTGTCATGCCAAAGATAGTACCAGTGGATGAGTGTGCCTAGAGAGTAGGGTTGTGTGCATATGTGTGTATGTGTGCTTATACTTGATGCCTTTGAACATAGAGCTCAGGAAGATCCTGAAGGACATTAAATGACAAACTTGCAAATCTATAAGTTTATCCTCTAGTTATGGACAACAGTGAAATAAGTTAAATAGGGGACCAATGGGATTTAACTTGGATTTTTGAAAAAGCTACTGTGGCAACAGGATGGAAGATGGCTGGATGGTAGGCAATTTATGAAGGGAGTCTACTTCAGAAATCATCCCTGTGGTCCAGATGAAAGATGCTGAAGACCTAAACATGGGCAGCAGGAATAGGAGAAAATGAAAAAGAGAGATGATGTCTATGTTAACAACACACAACTGACATTATGTGAGGTAAAGGCATGAGAAGAACTGAGCACCATTTCAAGTTTATGGGTGGCATGTTCATGAAGAAGAACAAGTTAGGAAGCAAACCACAACAACTAACAAGAGCTGATAAGTGATGGAGGTGGGATGCAAGGTCAAGATGACACCTAGAAAATTCATGTTATTCCCATTTAACATGCCATATCCCCAGGCAGACACAGACACTGAATAATAGTGGACAGCGCTCCACAACTGAAACTGTCCCTCAGCTTGAACCCTCTTAGTACATTTACAAAGAAGGGTAACCTCATTAGGAGGCCATTTTGTAGGTAGACAGTATTGCACATGAAAATATATTCTTATATAAAAAAGTGATAGGCTAAAAAATCTAACTGCCTCTACAGAAGTGCAGGGAAGATAATTTTAGATGAAATGCACCTTAGGTGAATAAGGTTAAAGGAGTTTTTGCTTCTATATCTGTTAATTCTTTTCTTTTATATTAAAATGTATTTGCTTTTTCTTCCATAACTTGTGGGCTTGTTAAAAGCAGAAAATACATCCCTTAAAGATAAACTACTCCTTGACTGCTATTTACTAAGGATGGTGGGGGGCAGGTAAAATAACTCTGTAATTTTAGAAAATGTTTTTAAAAATCACCAAACAAGCTAAAAATTATTTCACTTCTCAGAGAAATAAAAAATAAGCATCCCAAATCTTTGGTTTACTCATAATTCAAGTAAAGACAGGAATCTACTTACCACTGTTGGGTACAAGCACATTAGCCATTTTTTCTCATGCCTACATCACCTCACTTGGAAAAAAAAAATTTTTTTTTTGGCTCAGTGAATAGAAGGCCAGCCTGCGAACTAACGGGTCCCAGGTTCAATTCCAGTCAAGGGTATGTACCTCGGTTGCAGGCTCCTCTCTGGGCTGGACCCTGGTCAGGGCTCATGCAGGAGGCAACCAACCGATGTGATTCTCGTTGATGTTTTTCTCTGTCTTTACCTCTCTCTTCTACTCTCCCTAAGATTCAATGGAAAAATATCCTCAGGTAAGGATTAACAAAATAAAAATAAAAAATGAAAAGAAAACTTTTTGAAGGCACTATATTGTTCAGTAAGGCACTATATAAAGATAAATACTAAAAGTTGTTTTGTTTATTTTTTGTTCTCATGTGCCAAAAGAGAACAGTTATATGATGAGACATATAGCAAAACCTTACTACTTAAAAAATAAGTTGTAACATGCTAAATTTTATGAAATAAATTTATATGTTGCATTTGACCATCTTTAAACCAAATCTTTGATTCTTTCTGCGTCAATCTTGTAAGCAAGATTAGAGCCATTGATTAAAGCAGGCCATGTATTCCTATAATTTACTGTGTGGGTTTGATTTTGATGCAAATAGCTTTGATTCTGCTGTACACATCATTTGATTACTGCCCCTGCTTGATTACTGTCCTCACACACAGAAGGGTATTAATACTCAGCACAGAGATGAGAGCCCATGAAGGAAGCAGGAAATTTGCATAAGCATCCATTTGTGTAATCATGGTGAATGAGTGGCTACAAAAGGACAAAATTGAGCTGTAGCCACTTCCCTTGTCACTTTCTCCCAGTCACAGAGCCACAGAACTAAGAATTACAGGCCTTAGACAATTTCAAAAATGTAGAGAAAGAGGCAGATACAGTGGGCTTAGAAATAAAATAATACTTGTAATAATAATAATCATTAACAAGAGGTAGGCAAGATACCAGTCTCCGTAAATGGCTTATCTCATTTAATTATATAGCCAATAATCTACTAGCTGTTTCTGCATGGCTGTTTAGAAAGGATATTAATAGAATTATTTATTCCCCATTCCCTAGGCTTCATCCATTCATTTACTCATTCATTCATTCATTCATTCATTCATTCATATATCCATATATTCAATAATATTTATGGATCACTTGTTATGCACCAAACACTGTTCTAAGCACAATGAACCAAAAATCAGTTAACAAAACCAATAAAAATACATGCTCTCATAAAGTGTACATCCTAGCAAACAAAAAACAAAATTGGTAAGTAAAAGATATAGCATGTTAGATGGGGTTAAATGCTATAGGTTAAAGTAAAGCATGAAAGGGAACTGGGAGAGACAGCGTGATTCTAAATAGTCTGGTCAGGGAAGGCTGGATGCAAAGGTGACAGATGAGTGAAAAGTTGCAAGGGAGGATTGGGCCATGCTGGAGCTACAGAAACAGTGTGAACATGAGACCAGCAATCTCCACACAGTCACCATCACTCACCCAGTTGCCCACATCTTACCACCTGTACTGGAGGCTCACACCCTGGTCCACCTAACTGCTGTCTCCAAGGCCAAGTTTCTTCCAGCCCAGAGTCAATTCTCTATAGCCAAAATAATCTTTTAAAAACATACATTATATTCTTTCATTTCCCAAAGCATATCTTCCAAGAACATCTATCACCTTTGACATAAAATCCTGAGTCCTCATCATGGCAAAGGTGTCCAGGACCCTGACTATCTCTCCACCTAATTTCCCAGCACTGTCTCCCATCAGTTACTCTGTGGCATGCCAAAGTTGGTTCAGCCTCAGAGCCTGCTTCAGTCTGCTCAGGCTGCCATAACAATGCCATAGGCTGAGTGCCTTAAACAATAGAATCTATTTCCTCACAGTTCTGCAGGCTGGAAGTCCATGATCAAGTGTCATCAGGGTTGGTTTCTGGTGACACCTCTCTTCCTGGCTTGTAGATGGCCACATTCTCACTGTGTCTTCACATAGCCTTTCCTTTGTGAGTGTGTAGAGAGGGAGAGAGAGATGTCTGGTACCTCTTTCTCTTCTTACAAGGACATGAGAGCACTGGATTAGAGTCCTACTCTTACGACATCATTTATTATTAACTAGAGGCCCAGTGCATGAATTCATGCATGGGTGGGGTCTGGCCCAGCCCCGATGGGGTAGGATTGGGGCCAGGCCTGTCTGGAGAAGGAGATGGCGGGAGGTTGACCAGCTGGCCCACCCAAATTGGGGCTCAATCCAAGCCAGGCCGGCTGGGGGGAAGGGGCGGAGGGTGATTGGCTGGCCGGCCCCCCCCCCGATTGGTGGGGG
>NW_005367209.1:2757167-2794912 GCF_000412655.1 Myotis brandtii
GGCCGGCCCCACCCACAATCGGGCAGGTTTGCTGGCTGCAGTGGGCATCATAGCGACCAGTCGTTCTGGTCGTTATGGCATTCTGGTCACTTGCATTTTATATACAAAGAAGATTACCTCCTTAGAGGCTCTATCTCCAAATACAACCACATTGAAAGTTAGGGTTTGAACTGGTGGTGGTGGAGGGAAGGTCACAATTTAGTCCATCACAGATCCTTTGCACTTGTTGCTCTTCTTCCAAAATGCTCTCTTCCAGATTTCTGCATGGTTTGCTCCTTCACTTCATGGGGGTATGAGGCCTTCACAGATTTCCCTTTGCAATATCACTACCCTCACTCTGTTTCTCACTCTCTCTTCCTGTACCTTTTTTTATTCTTCTTACAGCCTCCAGTCCCCCTCCAATTTCTGATATGACATTACTGTTTCCTGTCCAAATTCCAGGGGTGACTCAGGTGGCTTTGTGCTCTATTGTAACCACAGTCTCTAGAATAGTAACCATCATACAGCAAGTGTTCAATCTATATTTGTTGAATGAAATTCTCACAGCTGTTCTACCAAGGTGGTCCTATTAGCCCGATCATACAGGTAAGAAAAGAAGGCTCAGAGAAGCTAAATCATTTACCTTGGCTCACTCAGAACAGGATTTAAATCCAAGTGTTTCCCTTCAGACTGAACACATGTTCCATGTTTTATCATCTCTATTCTTCACAACAGTCCCACAACATGACTTCAAGAGCTATTATTATTGTTTAGCTTCTCTTAGAACCCACAGGGCACTGTGCTGGGTTGAGGGGAATACCAGTACTCAGGACAGGGTTGTTCCTGCCCAAGGATTGGAGCTGATGGGTAACTGCAGGGAGAAGAACCTTAGGAAGAATGCTATGCCAAAAACTGAGTAAGCATTACATGTTGGGTTATCACACTGACAAAGGAGTAGATAAGGAGAATAAACCATGAAGCAAAGTCAAGCAGGGTTCAGGTGAGTAGATATGTACCTAGCTGAGAAATGAGTAGAGGAAAATTCTCATAGCTGGAATCCTGGTGTCCAGGCCAGCTGGTGTACTCAGGGACTTTTAATGGAGGCAAGCAATTGCAGCATTGTTGACCAGAGATCATCATTAGGCCAATGAATTTTCCATCTCAGATACTCTACTCACAGGACTTCCATAAATCCTACAGTTACTTAATGCATATTATACTTACCAGGATGCTTTCAGACAAAGTAGTCATCTGGTAAAATCCTACTCATGTTTCAAAATTGAAATAAAATATAATTTCTTCCTTTTGGCTTTTTCTGTTCCTGATCTCTTTGGACAGAAACCAATGCTTCTTTTCTAGTGTTCACTGAGCAATATTAATAGAGCCTGCCACTGTAGAACGTGGCTCTGCTCTAGCACACAAATCATTATTTGTTATAGCTCACTCTCTCTTCTATAATATTCCTCAAAGACACTACCTCTATGTCATCCATCTTGCATCTCCAGCACACCAGCACATACTTAGCACTTTGAAAGAACACAATAATTGTTTGGAAATTGCCCTTCTAATTTCAAATAAAGATTTTGATGCTTGCCCAAGACAATTAACTAATGGCAGAGCTGGAATATGAATCTAATTCTTCTCCTTAAAATCTCAATGTCTTTCCAGTAGACCTAGTTGCATCTCTTCAAGCCATTTTACATATTTTCACTTGGCTAACACACTCCCAGGAGTGCCTTGCTCACCTTTCTCTTGAACTTCTGGCTTTGGCACAAAGAGTAGGAGAGGAAGTAAAAATGGAGAAAAAAAGCAAAAAAGGGATAATACCTCTTTACCAGAAAACATTTATTTCCTAGGAGAGGCATCAGAATGGAGTTAAAAATTAAAATAGAATGACATTTTACAAACTGAAAATCATCTTAAGTATAGTTGTCTCATGAATATTATGATTTAACAAAATGCAACTAACATTGTTTCAATTTTTCCTAGATCTCTTATTATAGTTGGTAGCACTTTTAAAATAGGATAGCATTCCAGGACTGACTTCCAGGGAACCTTGCAGTGGACATCAAAACTAAAATAATTCCCTTAAGCACCTATATTACAATTTGTAGATGAATGAAAGAAGGGAAGAAGAAAAGAAAAAAAAAACATTAAGGAAAAAGGGAAGGAGGGATAGAGAAGGAAACAAATAAAGGAAAGGAAGAGACAGCGAGGGGAGAAGAGTAGAAGGAAGAACAAAAGGAAGGAAGAAAATAAATTTCTCATAAAAGTCATTTTTAAATGTTTTTTTAAAAGAAGGCAAGCTGTAACAGGTTCACAAGTTGAGTCAGAAATAAACAGGTCCATTTAAAATGTCTATACAAATTGTCAATTTTTTCTTTGAACTATTTTTTTCTTATTACAAGGATTGAGTTAATTTTTAATAGGAAAATAATTGACATGGACATACCTAGGCATAGCTGAATATAGAATCGATGAATGCTTCAAAATGTATTGCAAAAATGAAAAATGTGTTATCACTGATGAAAAACAAGCATAGAGTTTCCATATTACTGTAAAACCTTAGCATTCATCTCACTGATGGTATGGTTCTTGAGCATGGCAACCATGAGAATCTTGTCTTGCCATTTGGTGCGTATCTCCCACTGGCATTGCATACAAATTTGCCACATGTTTTCATCAGGTACAAGCCCACTCTTTACACCTCAGCCGCAGAGTGATGAGGTCTAGTGTGGAGACATCTATTAGTTGGTATTTCTTCTAACTCCACAGTCCTTTCACAAAATTTTTGTTAACCTTCCAAAGCAGCACTAGCTTCCAGGAACCAGTTCTTATTTTCAGCCCAATTTTATTGAGTTGGTCATATGTCATGAATGGCAGATGGTAGGATTGCTCAAATAAAATCATCCCGCGAGGCTACTGGTTGTACTAAGTATGGAATCTCTGGTACTACTCCGTTAAAAACAGAGTCCTTAAGAAAGGATCTTGTTTTCTCTAAGGCAGTGGTTCTCAACCTTCCTAATGCCGCGACCCTTTAATACAGTTCCTCATGTTGTGGTGACCCCCAACCATAAGATTATTTTCGTTGCTACTTCATAACTGTAATTTTGCTACTGTTATGAATCGTAATGTAAATATCTGATATGCAGGATGTATTTTCATTGTGACAAATTGAACATAATTAAAGCATAGTGATTAATCACAAAAACAATATGTAATTATATATGTGTTTTCCAATGGTCTTAGGCGACCCCTGTGAAAGGGTCGTTCGACCCCCAAAGGGGTCGCGATCCACATGTTGAGAACCGCTTCTCTAAGGCTAAAGAAAAGAATATATACATAATCAAGGATGATAGTTGAGGTATGAAGCAAAGCCACCAGATATTTAAGGAGCAGAGATTGAAGAAAGCAGAGATGAGAAGAAAACAGGAGAACATTGATAGAATTCTGACATGAAAACTACGGGCAAGTCTATCACTCTAGAACTGCTATTCTCACATGTAGAATACCCCCTAAGAATCATCCCAACTAATGCATGCTTCTACCAGTCCATTAATTTCAGAGATTCACAAGAAATGAAAAGAGAAATGTACATGATGCGTTTTTGTTTTTTTTGTTTTTTTACTGCATTTAATAAAACTCTTCTCTGTTTTAATCCATTTGAGCTAAATGTTAGGTTTGGAGTACACGGAAAGAGATTTGGAGTGAAATATTTCAAAAGAAATATAATATAATTTTTGACTCATCTAAGACCACGAAGGAAATTAATAGCAGATACTTCCGGGAGT
Organism: Myotis brandtii; assembly: GCF_000412655.1. Classification (NCBI taxonomy): domain Eukaryota; kingdom Metazoa; phylum Chordata; class Mammalia; order Chiroptera; family Vespertilionidae; genus Myotis; species Myotis brandtii. The sequence goes on from NW_005367209.1 coordinate 2,760,938, forward strand.
GGGCTTGGAGGAAGCCTAGGAAAATGATCTTGAAAGTTTCATGCTAAAGCATTAGGCTTTTTGAAGACTTCAAAGGAGTCATGCTAATGCGTGGTGGAGATTCTTTTTTATTGAATTATTGAAATCCAATGAGCAAACTTCAACATATTATCATTAACTCTCATTATATAATTAGAGATTTGATGCCACAGAAATATTCCCCAATAAACTTAGGTTTTGTGATAGATAACCTCATAGTGAGGTGGACATTGAAGTCCATTAGTAGGACTTCTGTAACAAATATAGTAGTTACATATTCTTAGGGAGTGTCTTAGTTTGGCCTCCTCCCAAAATAGCATTGTAGATGAGGACATAAGTGCATGAAGTTTATTTGAGAGATAATCCCAGAAGCAGAAAAGGGGAATGTGGACAATGAGATAGAGAAGGAAGAGTTATTATTATTTTTAAAATATATTTTGATTTCAGAGAGGAAGGGAGAGATAGAAACATCAATGATGAGAATCATTGATTGGCTGCCTTCTGTACACCCCACACGGAGGGATCAAACCTGCAACCTGGCATATGCCCTGGCCAAGAATTGAACCATGACCTCCTGATTCACAGGTCGATGTTCAACTACTGAGCCATGCAGGACAGGCAAGAGTTATTAACAGATAACAGAAATGAGGTTGTCACTACTTTGCATTGAGGGGGCCTCAGTCCTGTTGGGGGAACTCTGTAGAACTATGGCTCAGAACTGTTTCCTTTGGGGGACAGAAAGGTTGTATACTTACTGAGAAACCACCCCCTCTCATCCCATTGGTTGAAGGCTGTCCCTCAGGATGTTAATTTCCCTATCTTCTGTGTCTCACCTGCCCACGGAGAGGTCTTCCAATTTTTCTCAACTATGCAAGTGAAGTGAGGTACTGCCAATAGACAAGGAACTGTCTATGGCACTTGCTCTGATATCTAGTAGACAAAGGGACGCACTACATGGAGAATTGCGAACATCTGCTGTAGAGAAGCAGAATGATATAGTAGCTAAGAGAGTGTTTTTTAGAGTCAGTTTCATGAACACTACTTCATATTATTTACAATCCTCAGTTTTCTCATCCATAAAATGGTGATAATAATGGAATCCATAATGCATACAAAATGCCTGATAGAAGACCTGGCCTTTAATAAGCATTCAATAAAAATAAATTGGACCTGACTGGTTTGGCTCAGTGGATAGAGCATTGGCCTGCAGACTGAAGGGTCACAGGTTTAATTCCGGTCAAGGGCATGTACCTTGGTTGCGGGCACATCCCCAGTGGGGAGTGTGCAAGAGGCAGCTGATCGATGTTTCTTACTCATCGATGTTTCTAACTCTCTATCCCTCTCCCTTCCTCTCTGAACAACAACAAGTTGCCTCCTATATGCCTGCTGAATGGGGATCAAATCAAACCCACAACCTAGGTATGTGTCCTGACCTGGCATCAAACCTGCAATTTTTTGATGCACCAGCTGACACTCCTACCAACTGAGCAACCCAGCCAGGGTTTCATTTTTTTAAAATAAATATCTTTTTTTTTAATCAGCAGAAATGCTAACCAAACCAAAGACATATATCCAATTTCTGCTAGTCTTTACACTGAATTTGTATAGAGGAATATTCCATTCCCTTGTCACTTTAGCTGGCATTGGAAAGAGCCAATTGGTGAGTTATGAAATGTCACCTTCACTGGTAGTTGCTGTACTCATGGAATCATACAACCTCATAACTGGAAGGGACCTCCATGTTCATCCCATTCAATCCCCTGTGGTATGTCTTTCAGCAGATGCAATTTTCTCTCGTACTGAGAAGCTCCTTGCTGACCTTAAGCAATTGAGACTGATTTGTGTGAGATCCATTTCTCTATTTTTATGTCATTGCCCCTCATACAAACAGCTAAAATCCAGGCAGGAGAGGAAAGCACAGTTCAAAAAAACTGAAAACATCTCTCCAAAAAAGAAGCAGTCAGTAGAAAGGATGCTCATTTTTAAAAAATGAATTATCCCTGAGATATAACATTGACATTTTCTCCAGATTCGCTCAGAAATGGTAGACACTGCTATTTCCATCCCAGTGGGAGCCCTGGTGTTGAAACAAGTTTTTATAAGACAAGATTTTCACAGTCTTGGACACACTATTTGTCTTCAGTGGCGCCCTACCATAGCCATTACTCTGCTGGCTCCGTCTTCTTCCGCTGCCTTCTCAACATGATGCTTCCTCAGATTTACACAGAAGAATATCAGCCACTTTTCTACATAAAGCGTCTCCTCCCGCCAAAAACATGGCATGTGCTGAGTTTCTTTGAGAAGCTGTAATTGTCAACTACTAGTGGGACTAACAGAAGTAGGGGCAAGTCTGGTGTGCTGGAAAGGTTTCCAGTGGCTGCTCAATTAGGGAACAAATACCTAGCAGGGAGAAAAAAATAAAAACCCACACCAACACTGTGAGGTTTCTTCCACAGCTCAATATATTTTCATTCTGGTGGGAAAAAAAATAAAAGGAAAGTATACTAGTACCTTTTAAAACGATTCGGTCCAGTTAGTAAGTCCCTACACCAAAACACAGTTTCTTGAAGTCTAGAAGGCTGGTGACACAGAAACCATTGTGTGCCACCCAAGGAGTCTCTGGCAGGAAAAATAATCTGAGCCAGAAAATATAGGTGGGATTGTTAACACCAGATTGGGACAACATGTCTCCGGGCTACTGCCAAAATGCTGATTTGGAAGAGGGCAACGTGAACACAAACAAAGGTTGCAGACGTTTTCCTAACATTCTGTCCAACATACACAGGAGCCACAACTGTAGAGTCTCAAAGGGAAATTAAAGGTCATGTTGTCACCTTTCCCCTCTGCCTGCCCTTCCTCCACTCTAGCTCTCATTGTAGGAGTTCCTGCTAAAAGCATATTCTGCACAGTGACTACCCTGCTTATGTTGACAAATGAGTCAAAAAGACATTGCTCATTAGCCTGTTCCCTGGCTGGACAGATTGAGAAGCAAAAAGTTATTTCTGACGTTGGGCCGAATTATATTTTCCTGTAATTTTCATTAAGCGTCTCCTTCTAACTTCCTAGGGCAGTGGTCGGCAAACTGCGGCTCGCGAGACACATGCGGCTCTTTGGCCCCTTGAGTGTGGCTCTTCCACAAAATACCACGTGTTCGGTATTTTGTAGAAGAGCCACACTCAAGGGGCCAAAGAGCCGCATGTGGCTCGCGAGCCGCAGTTTGCCGACCACTGTCCTAGGGCAATTCCCTTCCTACTGGACAACCTTTCACATTTCTAAAGAAGCCTGTGCTGTTGCTCAGCACATCTTCTCTCCACAAACTAAATCGTCCCCAGTTCCCTGGACTGTTGCTCATGGAACCTGGTTTCCAGACCAGTCACACCCTGGTAATTAGTAGAAGTATTCTAGGTATTGATTGCAGCATATTTATAATGTGCAGGGTAATTCTTTATGTACATTCTATTAATGAATACTCCCAAAGTCTCAGGATCCGATATCAGAGATGAGGAACACAGGGTACGCAGCTGGGAGCAAAACCCTGGCTGCTAAAATCCCGCACTCAAAACCTGGTGCTTGGAAGCCTTTGACCACAGCTCTCCTGGTTGTTTCCCTGCTCGTGGTTGTGCCCCAAACTGGAAGCACATCTCCACGTGTGGTCTGGCTGGTGCAGCGTATTACTGGCCATTGTTTCCTTTGAAAGATGCCTAAACTGTAAGGCATATTTCGAAGCAGCCAAAGCACAAGGATACCTCACACTGAATTTCTGATCAAAGGAAATCACTCAATGTATGCACATTCATACATGCATATTTGTAATTTGTGTGCAATATCAATAAAAACGCCACTGTTACATGTCCAGGACTCCCGATCATGAAACCTCTTTGAATCTTGATGTTACTATTCAATAAATTAGCAATATCTCTAAATGATACATCAAATACAATTTGAAAACATCTTCCATGATGACTTCATAAGATTTCTTAATAAAAATAACTTAGAAAGAGAGGAAGAATGAAACACAGATATAATCCATCATAAACACCCATTCATTGGAGATGACTGTACAGAGAGATACTAATGTGCTTGTCTAAGCAATCTAATCATGCTGATGCCTAATGCTCACCTTAGTCTTTCTTGAGTGTTCCCAAACCTAGGACTTAAAATTCTTGTGTCAGTTGAAACCCCAGGTAAAAATTTTTTAATCAGATAAACTATGTGATGAGACTTTAATGAAGGGAGATTTTAGAGGTGTGGGCAGGTTTGGAGAAGCCACAAGGGAATTTGATTAGTCATTGCAGGGATCTATGCTTGCCCCTGGGCCTGAAGAGATGGGGTACAGTATGAGGATGGGGTGTGATGAAAATAGAATTACTGCAACTGGTGAGAGCTGTAGGTGGGGGCATAGTTAGCCACTACCAGAAGTATGGTGCTGAAGCGGAGGGGATAAATATTATCTCCCTCGCCCTCCAAGAGCCTAACCATGCCTCCCATTGGCAACACCCAAACTGTCCATTGGCCTACCTTCTTAGGGTACAGAGCAGATAAGACAATGATGGAGACTGGATGAGGGTGGGATTTGGAGGGAGATAGCAAATAGAGAAAATGAGCACCTATCCCTTCTCCAGTATGGATAATCATCAATAGGCTCCCTGCCAATTTCCTTTTCAACTTGGTAAAAATTATTTTTAAATTGATATTGAATGGTATACTCTTCCATTACCACATAAAAATCAGGGGTCTCATACCACCAAAATGGAGAAACTGACAGCTTCCATACCAGCCAATAATTGTACTTTTGAGAAAAATATAATCCAAGTTCAGAACCCATAGTCAAGTGCTATTTGCATCATAATATACTCAATATATAAACTGCAACTTTTCTACTCTCCAGAAAACTGGGCTTTGCTGAGTTTTTCTGAGATGCACTAGTGTTCGGGAGAATCAAGGCAACTCAGCAGCTTTTTCCTAATTAAATAGTATTATCCCAGCATGCTTGGTCATTCAAGCATGGCTGTTTCACTGATTTATGCAGCATGGCAACAGTGTTTCAATCTCTTGGTTTTCACCAATAACATGAAGGAGAACTGAATAAATAGTTCTGTAAGTCTTGATAATTTATGTTAAGAAAAATCCATTTGAATTACTTGTAAAAGAAGATGATTTTGGTTTGGGGCTTTCACTAAACTTTTAATATAGATATTCATCGAACTGGGCTTTAAATTTTAAAAAAGAAAAAAAAAAACAACCCAGGAAAATTCTGTAAAAAGCAAAGAGGAAAAATTATGTACTAAAAACAAAAATTTTTTCTAGAAACTTTTCAAAATAAACATAAGAAATGACTGACTACAAAATTCATTCTACTATATCTTGTACACACACACACACCCACCCACACACACACACACAAAGGCACACTCATGCGCTCACGCACAAACGAAAAGTAGTTACTTTATTTCTACAAATATTCTGGATTCAATTATATTCAGTGTTTCTGCTTTTATCTGAAATCAGAACTAGAACAAAGTATACTTCTTGAAAACCAAATCCTTGTTTCCTATATTCATTTATCTTAATACAATGCTCCTTTATATTAATTATGCAACAGTGCTATGATAAGGTGCCTTTTTGTTGATGCTCTGTTAATCCTTCTGAATTGATATTTAAAATGGTTTAAGGAAATATTCCAATACAAAGAGCTTCATAGTTGAACAAGCCAGGCTGGATGGTCATCATTCCTAATGAAGATTTGAAAAAAATCCTTTCCCCTCACCCACCCCATCTCCCCATAGGAATTCTTACTTCTACTGGAAGCATGAATAATTCAGAAATTTCTTCTATTGTGGCCAGTCACTGCTCATTTCATATCTGCCTGGTTCATTAGTAAACAAACAATGTTTCACTCAGTCCCCAGTGTTCATGCAAAACCAACTGTATTTGGATAAATATTAAGTCACTCAGCAAACCTCCAGAATAAGTAGTATTTATTATTTCCTATTGACATGAATTTGAATTACAATGATCAAATTTCTTTTGTGACCAGATTATCTTGCAACTAGTAAATTTCAAGGTGTCAAAAACCTTGAATGGGAAATGAATGCAAAGCAATGCTCTCTTGTAGCAAATCACTCTACCTTTCAAAAATTCCTATCATATTCATGAAGCCTTTGGCAGATGGCCTTTGTTATCATGCTTGATACTTTCACCTAAATTTCAACTATAACCATGAAATTCTTGATTTATATTTTTTATTAAACAGAATCACATGGGTAAATTCTCACTCAAATTCTGTAGAGCTAACAATATATGCTCAATGAACAAGAAAAGGAATATATCCTTATTTCCCATCACCTGTATCAATATTAGCCATGAAATTCATAAATATTTAAACCTTTTTTTTTACCATCAAAATATTGGAGTCCATTAAAGTGATTTTCCAACCTTAGATATATGTTTTCCAGCCGATGATTAATTCTGTAGAGCTAACAATATATGCCCAATGAACAAGAAAAGGAATATATCCGTATTTCCCATCACCTGTATCAATATTAGCCATGAAATTCATAAATATTTAAACCTTTTTTTTACCATCAAAATATTGGAGTCCATTAAAGTGATTTTCCAACCTTAGATATATGTTTTCCAGCCGATGATTGATTGCTGGCTCTCAAGTTAGAAGATATTTCTGTCCAAACACAGCAACCTAAATCAGTCCATTTCATGGAGACCTTAATGTGATCAGCTTACAATTCAAATGCTCTTATGGAAGAAATTCTGAATATGTGAAATTCTCAGATTTAGGATTCTTATCATTCCTTCAGTTCAAGATTCTTTGGAACTAACAATTTTTTGAAAGACTCACTTCTATACACTTAATAAGATAACACATATGAACTCAAAACTAACTCTGAGGATCTTTAAAATACTGTTAAATAAAATAAAATAAAAAGTAGAGATCATAATAATTAAAGGACATTTTTAAAAATTTAGGAACTTTGGTACATGTTAAGAGGAATTTTTATGCCTGTAAAAATGGCCAATAATCCAGGAAGAATAAGCTAAAAAAGGGGGGGAAAAGTAAATATAAGACAGAAAACACAGTAGTGTTTGGGATGTGTTCTGAAGAGTATAAGCCATCTAAGCCTTCAAAACCTTTAATAGAAAATCTAGCTCTCTTGGTTAAGTGTCTGAGTATTTCTGTAGCTTAGCTTTTCTTATGAAATATTGACAGTATATGCTATTTGTATTTATGAATTTCAGGAGAAAACACATCCTGTCATCTCTTGAAGCCTTTAAAAGAAGAGGTTTCTATTTTAGGTAGTGTTTGAAAAGGGGCCAATGAAAGAATTTCTCAGTCATAAGCAAAGCTTTCAGTGTGCTAATGCCCACTGGCTGTCTCAAAATTGGCATCTTTACTACAACTACTTCAGCCATTGGCCCTGAACCCTGTGGATGGGAAAGATTGAGAGAATCAGCAATCTGCTCTTCGTTGACTATTAAATCATTTGCTTACTCTTGCCAAAATACTTACCGAGTGCCCACTCTGTGAGAAGCACAGGGGATATATAGGTAGATGAAGAGGATGTTATAGTGTAGAAGGCTCTCAAGAGATGCTTAGAAATAACTACAGAGAACATGGCCTTCTAGGGACAGGTTCCTGACTCTCTCTTCTTCCCAATTCAACCATCAGGAGCACACAGGCAGTGCCTCGAAGGCACAGCAAGGCTAGGAGTACTCCAAATCGCCAAGGAAGAGCAGCATGCTTGGCTTCCTTCATCCAGGGGCCAGGTGACTAAGGAGCACCAGATGCTGGCATCCAGAGATGCCTGAGAACCTCCTTTCCTTATAGATTCCCAGGAGCCATTTGTGTGTTAGTAATGACATTATATTTTATTCCTTTCTTATTATCTGGTGTTTTCTTACAACCTGTAACTTCTCTTTTACATTTGTCTCTTTATTGTGTTTTTTGCCAATCAGACATGTAAGAGTGGTAAGCTGACAAAATGCCTATGTTTTTCTTTCTGGTTTTTGGGTTTTATATCAGGTCTAGGAATGTCTTCTCCCACTCCACAGTTATAAAAAGCACTTTTCACATATTCTAGTAACTTTCGACTTGCCTCAGGGTTTTAGATATTTATTCCATCTGGAATTGTTTGTTTGTATGATGTAAACTAGGTTGCCAAAATTACTTAGGTTACACATGGACATCCATTGCCCCAGTACCCTTACAGAAGATACCATTTGCCAGTTAATTAGAAACATCTCTTATAACTGATACATAATTACCAAAAATAAACCTATGTGAAATAATGTACAAATATATAAAACATTCAAAATAAAAAAAATGTATACATATAAAGTATATAAAATAAAATAATGATATAAATATCCTATAAAATAAAAGCCTAATATGCTAAGTGTCCGGTCATCCAGTTGCCTGTTCAACCAATCAAAGTGTAATAGCTAATGATATGCTAAGGCCACTCAACTGCTTGCTATGATGTGCACTGACCACCAGGGGGTAGATGGTCTTACTGGTAGGTTAGCTTGCTGCTGGGGTCTGACTGATTGGGGTTTGAGCAAGACGGGCCATACACACACTAGAGCCCTCCTGCGGTCCCTCCCTGGCTGGCCAACCTCCTGCGTCCCTCCCCAGGCCTGATCATGCACCAGTGGGGTCCCTCAACCTGGCCTGCACCCTTTCGTAATCTGGGACCCCTCAGGGGATGTCGGAGAGCCATTTTTGGCCTGATCCCGTAGGCCAGGCCGAGGAACCCCACTAGTTCACAAATTCGTGCACTGGGCCTCTAGTTTAAATATAATAAGTAAAAACATTTATAAATATATAATATGCATAAAACACATTCATGTGTGATTATTTGTATATTTATAAATATATAAAATGTATGAAATATATCAATCTATATATTATATTTGTGATTATATTATTTACTATTTATGATGAGGCATGTTATATGTCATGGAATCATGGACTGTAGCGACATGGCAAGGTCTCAGTACAATGTGTGTAGGCTTCTATATAACATTCATATGCCTAATTGTCTATGTGCCTAAGAGGCTGAGTGCTATAGTGAAAAGAGTATGTACTTTCACGTTCTGAGAGCACCAGTTTGAATATGCCTCCCACTAAGCTGGCCTTGCCTTAGGAAATCTCAGTTTCATTATCCATGAAGTGGGGGAACTATCCCTACACCCCTGCGATATTAGGGTAGACAGTGTAATGGGTTTAGATATTGGTTAAGAGTCTCTGTCTGGCTCTTACTAGGTGTGACCAAGGGAAAATTATGTAAGCTCTCTAGACCTTAGTGCTCACTTCTGTTTATAACATTAATAACTGTTTCAAATTTATAGTGTCCTTGAAAAATTCAGTAAAGTGCTTGACATATTGATGAGTTTCTCAGTAAATATTAGGTATAATATTTTAATATATGTAAAATGCCAGTAATAATAATTTATTGAGGAAATATTAATTGAGCATCTAATCTGTTCCAGGCACTGTGTTTGGAGTAGGAATAAAGCATTGAATAAGACAGAAAGAAATTCCCATACTCCTGATCTCACATGTTTTATACATACTAGTAACTAGATTATTATTATTAGTTTATAATTGTGTCTCTGCTACATGCTCAGACCATTAAAGATAGAGACCAGATCTTATTTAAATCTGAAACCTTAGTGTCTAGTGTGTTGAAAATATTTAGGCATTCAATAAAATTTTATATTAATGAAAAATGAAATATAATATGATATAAACCATGCTTTAAAAATGTTTAAATTCCAGAAAAAGTGTAGGCATTAACTGGAATGACTATATGAATTAAACAATTGTCAATGAACTTCCTGCTTCATTCTAAAAAGTGGAATGCACAAACATACCTGTCATGCTTTTTTAGCTTAAGAATAGAAAATCAAATTCATAAGAAGGGGGAAAAAAGTGTTAGTCACAGGAAATAATAGTCACTGTGATTGAAAATCATCTTATAATTTTCCAGTAATAAAGGCAAAAAAATATACAATGGGTTGACTAATTCATGCTTTTTCAATAAAAAAAAGTGTAGAATTTTTCTAGAGAAATAGCTTACCCCCTAGTGCTATCCATGAGTACTGTAGATGTCATACTGTTAGAATTAAAAACTTTCAGCATCCACATACAAACAGATTTCATTCATATCACTCCCAGGGCAATTAGCAGTGGAACACTGTCAGATAGATACAACCATTATCATCTAATCAAACAAATTTATCACGATGATGATGGTGGTGGTGGTGGTGGTGGTGGTGGTGGTGGTGGTGATGGTGGTGGTGGTGGTGATGGTGGTGGTGGTGGTGATGGTACCCATCATTTTCTGAACACTCGCTTGGTGCCAGCTTCCCTTTTACATTCCTTATGTATTTTTTCACTTAATCCTTGCAACAATGCTGTGAGGTAACTGCTTTTATTACTTCCATTTATAGCTCAGGAAACTGAGGCACAGGCAATTAGGGAACTTGGGAAAAGTCACGGAAATGAAATATGACACCAGCAATTTCACTTTACAGCCTGCACTTAACCTAGCAATTCATAGGTCCCCTCATTACAGGAGATCTTCAGAAAACATGGCGAAATGGCTTCCATGCTACAAATCAAGATAACCATATTAAAACCTCATCACTTCGTTAACAATTTCCCAGAGATTTTTCTATAATCCATTCTAGCTCCCCAGTTACTAGGAAGTTCATTTCCCATATATTTACAATTATATTCCTGATTCTGAGGTCTGAGGCTTTCTCTCCTGATCAACTAACAAAAAAAGGACAGGATGGTGTAAGAAATTGGTTTCCTGTTGTAATTGTCCTCCCTAAAGCTAACTGTATTAATATACCATCTTGGGTCTAATTAGAAGATTGGTTAATTTCAGGGATTATGCCCATGATGCTGAAACTGTTCACTCTAGGAAACTGGTTCTAGCCAGGGCTGGAGAATGTGTGAAGGGGAGATCTACAGATAACAAAGCCAGAGGGGGTCACACCTTCTTGTCCCCGTGGACACCACCTGAAGAAATCATCCAGGTGTAGGGAGTTCACTGCTAAATTTAACTCAGGACAGAAAATGCTTTCCCTGTCAGCTGAATTTCTGTACCTCTGAGTTGTGAATTTACATGGATGAGTGACATCTCTCTTCCTTGTTTTGCTGACAACTAGGATTAATAGAGCAAAGATCCAATGTTGGCAACTTCAAATGCCACTGCTAGGTGCCTGTCTCTTTGATCACGTGGGAACATCAAACACATCTGATGTTTGTTTCTAAGAAAATAAACAATCAAATTGAAATAAAATAGAGTTTAAAAAACACCTGCCACAAACCATAGCACCTTATCACCTGGTAAAGCAGTGAAAGTCAGTTCTGAATTTTAGCATCTGCTCTGAACTGAATTGTGTCTCCCACTGCCAAGATCATAAGTTGCAGCCCTAACTACCAAGGTGACCATATTTGGAGATAGGGCCTATAAGGAGGCAATTAAAATCTAATAGTCTTAAGGGTGGGGTCCTGATATGATAATATTAGTGACCTTTATAGAAAGGATACCTAGAGTTTTGTCTGTCTCTGCCCCTCTCTCCCCTCTGGTACAGAAGAAGAGGTCCAATGTGCACACACAGGAACATGGCAGCAGTCTACAAGCTAAAGGAAGCAAATTTCCTTGCTGGTACCTTGATCTTGGACTTCTCAGCCTCCAGAACTGTGAGAAATAAATTTCTGTTGTCTGAGCCACTCAGTCTATGATATTTTGTTATGGCAGCCCAAGTAGACTAATATAGCATCCACACTCTTTCAACTCAAATTTTTAAATTAAATTTCAGCTAATATTTGTTCTTTCCAAGACCCTCACGTGAAAATTCAGACTCCAATGTAATCTCCATTGACATTACTAATTACCCAAAGAACTTTACACCAATGTCTAGAATGTGCTTACTCAAAAAGAAACCCAGAGATGTGGACTCTCAGAATGAATGCTCAAGTTCCCAAACCCTGTACTTACTAAATACTGGTCTACAAACCCATAATTGGAAATCCTAAAACCTCTGAATACCACAAATCTGGTTGAAGCTGTGTAGTTTTTTGTTTTGTTTTTGGTTTTCTTTTCTATGTCATATGGAACTTAGAATTAATTGAAACAGATAGCAATATAACTTTATAAATGTATTTATTATTAATATTAAATCAACATCATTATATATTAACATAATATATGTATTAAATTATATAAATTATTTCTTGATAAGTTTTACCACAAAAAATTATCAAGAAATAATTTATAGAATTTAAATCCCATGTTGCATTTTATTGGAAATAATTCTTCTTCCCTTCTTCCTTTCCCTCTGCTTCTCTTCTGTTTCTGTTTCAAAACACTTAAAGGATGAATTTTCCATTCAAGTAACCATCCTTCTATTATAACTTGGCTATTTCATTCGTATTCATTATCTATACCTCATGTCCACCAGGGACAGTGAAAATAGCCTCTTGATGTTAAACGTAGAGGTTTTGTTCATTCACATAGAACATCTTGAAGCCGTGTAGTTTTTTGTTTTCTTTTCTACCTCATAAGGAGCTTAGAATTAATTGAAACAGAGAGCAATATAACTTTATTAATGTACTAGAGCAGTGGTTCCCAAACTTATTTGGCCTACCGCCCCCTTTCCAGAAAAAATATTACTCAGCCCCTGGAAATTAATTTTTTTTTAAATTTTAATAGCAGTTACTCATTGCCCCCAAATGCACCTGTGGCCATCACCGCCCCCCTGGATCGCTGCAGCGCCCACCGGGGGGCGGTAGCGCCCACTTTGGGAATCACTGGGTTAAAGGGAAACGGACTTTGGCCCAAGGTATCTATCTATACCAGACAGATATTATAGTAGAGATCTTATGAAAATTTTTGGTTATATTCCTAAAGTTAGTAGGTTGGCCAGCTGCGGGAGGTTGGCTGTGGGAGCACACTGACCACCAGGAGTCAGCTCCTGCATTGAGCGTCTGCCCCCTGGTGGTTAGTGCATGTCATAGCTACCAGCTGGTCATCCGGTTGTAACAGTCACTTAGACTTTATATATATAATATTAAATCAATATCATTATATATTAATACATAATATATGATAATAATGTACTATAAACTCTTTTTACAGTTCAAATCAATCAGGATAAACAATGGAAAAAGATTAGTTAAATTTCTACTTTCTCCACCTGCAGCCTTTCCCCTATCTCCTAGGTCTTTGCTGATTACCTGGCCTTCTGTTGCCTGACCTTGAACTCTGACAAATATACATACTTATTATGGCTAAAGCAGATCCATGGTCAAATTCAGCCTTTGACATTTATAAGCAACTGGGAAGGCTCAAGTTAGTTAATTCACCTTTTGAAGCTATTGAGGGTTAATACATAAACACAGTAAAACATAATACCTACTTCAATTGGAGGTTGAAAGGATTAAAATGCCTGTGCAAAGTAAATCCTCAAACTGTTCACTTAAGACTCTTCTGAACAGAAATACTCTGATGTTGATCAGTGGCTTTACATTTTTCTGATCATGTTCCTCAGTAGAAATGCACTTTGCATCATCACTCAGCACATTCATACATACGTGTGTATATCACTGAAACATGCATTTCACAAACCAACATTTAACTCTATTAGCAGTGATACATTCATTTACTATTGTATTGTACTTGTCTCTATTATATTCTATTTCACTTTTTAGTTGTAACCCCAATCCACAAATTGAATTCATCACCCACAAATGGGTGCCCACCTGAAAAACACTGATAATGTCATTTTATCACCTTAGCCACAATGACACTGAAATCTATGAGCTCATGTTAAAAAGATCTACTAGAGAATTCTCTTGTCTTCCCACCATGACTTATTTCATTTAATTACCAGAGTTAAATAAATTATTTAAGAAATCCAAGCTAGTTGTTCCTACTCTAGAAATCAAATTCCAATGAGGAGGTACATGTGGCAGCCACTCTGGTGGCCCTGACATGTGCCAAAAATGTCCAAGATGGGCAAAAAGTTGTGACCAGGTCTCTACTACCTGCAGCATGACTCCAGGGTAGAAGGGGACAAGACAGAAGCTAGTAAAGGGAGCCATATACAGTGCTTGGGTGGACTCTGGGAACTGTCTTTTCTCTTTCTGGGCCTCATATTGGATTCCCAGAGGCTTTTAAGAAGCCCCTATTTTAGGAAGCATCAATGGACACCGAATCACTCACTAATCCACTATCCACAGTAAGCTCCCTATTATTTGCCATGGGATAGCATCTAAACTTTTTCTCCCCACCATATTAAGGTTCCTGAGAAGTATTTGACAAAGCTGTAAAGGAAAGTCACAGAAGCTCCTAACTTCTGATATCATTTTTGTTTCCCATCATATCCCAAAGACAGTCTGTGCTACCTGAGTCTGCATCACCGACTTCCTGATATCTGAACTCATTTTAAACAACAAGGTGCTTTCTTACTTGAGCTGTCACTTATTTCTTCACAATTCCTGGGATGACATTGCATTTAATAGTGGTTTTATGCGATGGAAAATGCAGAAGTGAATAACTGTGTCCATTCTATTGACACTATATACGTTTCTATTCAATTTTCTTTCTTTTTTTAAATCTAAACATAGCCACAAGAAAAATACACCTTAGAATTGTCCTCAGATTCTGTTTTAAGGCTCAGGTCATGGAAGCTTTAGCTTAGGAGATTCTGAATTATCTGGCTAACCCTTGGTTTATCCTCTGTCTGTAGGTTTATTCAAACACAGTCTTTTTAACTGTCTCCCTCACCCAACAGCTCCATGTGCAATCCTACCCTCCATTCAAGCACCATCTGACCCCTGCATTTTCCAACTTAGCTAAGATCAATCTGCTTAGAGAATCAAAATTCAAGGTTTAAATCTGCCAATGCTCAGAAGCCAGGTTTCCATTTAGACTCTCTGGTTGGGAATGAAAAATGGACTTTTGTCTTCCAGGAATCTAAACTACAAACCTGGGTATGGCCAGATTCCCAGTCTTCATTTTACTAAAATTATCTTCTTCCAATAATCTTCTACTTTTGGGCTCTTTTTCATTCTCATCTAGTTCATTTTTTACCGCTGAGTCTGAACTTCTTAGCCTACATGAGGGTTTAGAGATTATACTGAAAAAGAAGGGCTTAGATTTAAATTCTATTTTGCTCATCAATTTTTTATTCTGAACTTCAAAGGAGTGCATGTGTGTGTGTGTGTGTGTGTGTGCCTATGCATGCACATGTGTGTGCAAGGAAGTAAACAAAACTAGTTGGCTGGTTTGGTTTTCCATGAATGAAGTGAAAATCAAATTGTAATGGATTTCCCATTTTCTCAAATACCCCTAGAAAGAAATAGAACTTTTCCTCCCTTAGGGTTATGATTTATTTTAGGCTGTGTCCAGGAACTACTGAGAGTAAAAGTACCACATTGCTCATGGCCTTGGCCCCCAGTGAAGAAGGATCACTGTGCTATGTTTCATTTTTCGCCAATTATCCTTCCACGTTTCAGGGAGAGAAATCACACTGTCAGCGAGTCCCTGGCTTTTCCAGACAGAAATGAAGCAGTGCTTCCCGAGGTCCTTTCAACGTCAATGTCACATAAAAGCAGGATCTGCTGACGATGGTGCCTGAGCAGCATCGCCATAAAGCTTGAAGTGCACCAGGGGTGAGCTGAAGTAGGCTTCCCCACTGCCTGCTGTATGATACCCGAGAAATTAGAAAGAAGTTTTAAAAACAGCACACAAATTCCCTCTCCGGAAGAAAGTTTCAAAAACGTTTCCCCCCTAAAATTGAATGCAGTGTACGCATAACGTGCCGACTCGCTGCAAGGGAAAATCCAGAAATAAGGCCTCAATTATAGTGGACTCTGCTGCGGTCACTGTGTGATACAAGTCTAGCAGGTTTATATCCATTCATTTCAGAGGCAAAGGATATGCAATTATTTTTTTAAATTTATTTTTATTGTTAAAAGTATTACAGATGTCCTGTTTTTTTTGTTTTTTGTTTTCCCATTGACCCCTCCACCCTGCACTCACCCCTTACAGGACTTCACCATCCTATTGTCTGTGTCCACGGGTTATGCATATATGCCTATTAAGTTCCCCGGTTAATCACTCCCCTCCCAACCCCCTTTCCCGCCTTCCCTCTGAAATTCGTCAGTCTATTCCATGCTTCTATGTCTCTGGTTCTATGTTATTCATCAGTTTATTTTGTTCATTAGACTGGTAGAATCAATATCATTAAAATGTCCATACTACCTAATGCAATCTATAGATTCAATGAAATTATGTTTTAAGAATGGAAAGATTTCTTTAAAACAAAACAGAAAAAAAAACAAAAGGGGATTCATTTCCAGAAGACAAATACATTTCTACTCAAGAGTGTGGCCCATGGCATCACCTGGGGCCTTGTTAGAGATGCAGAATTTCAGGTCTCACCCAGAACTGCTGGATCAGAGCTGGAACACTATGCAGCTATAAAAAAAGAAGGATCTCTTACCCTTTGAGACAGCATGGAGGGACCTGGAGAGCATTACACTAAACTAAATAAGCCAGTCAGAGAAAGATAAGTTTCACATGATCTCACTTATATGTGAAATCTCATGAACAGAATAAACTGGCAAACAAAATAGATCCAAAGACATGGATGCATGGAACAGACTGTCAAATCTCAGAGGCAAGAGAAGGGGGACAGGAAGAGATTAACCAAAAACTTATCCTATATAACAAAAGCGTAATATTCAAATCAACCAAACGGTGGAAAGATGGGTCCCTATGACGTGCATTGACCACCAGGGACAGACACTCAATGCAGGAGCTGCCCCCTGGTGGCCAGTGCACTCCCACAGGGGGAGCGTGGCTCAGCCACAAGCTGGCAGCGCTAAGGCTGTTCCATGCAGCTTAAGCCCGCTCCCTACAGGGAATGGGCCTAAGCCGTCAATTGGACATACCCCAAGGACTCCTGGACTGCGAAAGGGCACAGGCTAGGCTGAGGGATTCCCTCCCCCCGGCCCCCCAGTGTGTGAAGGTCATGCACTGGGCCTCTAATATGTATATATGCATAACCCATGGACACAGACAATAGTACGGTGAAGGCCGGGGCGGGGGGAAGAGCAGGAACCAGGTGGAAGGGGTCAATGAGGGGGACAAAGGTGGCATCTGTAATACTTTTAACAATAAAGATATTTTTAAAAAAGGTCCCAGGGTATCTGGATGCATATTGTAGTTTTGGTGTTTTTTTAAAATATATATTTTTTATTGATTTCAGAGAGGAAGGAAGAGGGAGAGATAGAAACATCGATGATGAGAGAGAACAATTGATTGGCTGCCTCCTGCACTCCCCCTCCCCCACTGGGGATCGAGCCCACAACCCGGGCATGTGCTCTTGACCAGAATCAAACCTGGGACCCTTCAGTCCACAGGCCGAGGCTCTATCCACTGAGCCAAACCGGCTAGGGCTGCATATTGCAGTTTGAGAAGCACTGTTCCAGATGAATTGCTGGGTCTCTTGGCATAGCTAAGTGTTGACATGGAACCATTCTGCTAAATGCTGGACCATTTTGCTCAGTTCAAGCTACGGAAATGATGTTTGGGAAAACAGAAGGCAGCCCAGAGGGCTAATGTATCCTTATGTTAGAAAAAATTCAGAAGTGCGGGTCATGGGAGATAACTGAAAGAAAGTGACACTCATTTGGTCTCCTATCAAATACTTTCCACTAAAAAGTTTTGCAAATGATAAAATGAGCCCCTCTGTGTTAAAACAGAGCTGCATGGTGGGAATCAGAGAATGTTAGTCTCAACAAAATATTAAATACTTACTGCGTTATTGAACAAATACCCTGTTGTTATTAGAATGTAAATGTATGTCATCTGAGCGTCTCAGAAATAAACATTTTATTTCTGTCCTATGACTCCAACATGAATCTTCACCACAACGCATTTTGCAGTGTTGTAAACTCTTGTCGAAGCAGCTTATCTGGTAACTCATGGCACGGGAAGCAAATCCATTATTCATTAATACGTGTGGGTGGCTTTTGGGGGGACAAGGCGATAAACTGCAGGCCAAGCAAGGTCAATAAGAAAACTGTGAGATATAAGTAGTGGGCGCCATTGCCGTTCTCCGTGGGTGACCCTCCTGTCCTTCCAACCATCAGCCTTAGTAAAACATTAAGCCTTTCTTTAAATCCTGGGCCTGGAGATGCTGAGAGTGTGTTCTACATTTTCAAATTCAATTCATTTGACTGGATTATACATTAATTGTGCTTGTTAAATGCAAAGTACTCTGGAAAGCTTCTAAGAGACACAGAGATGAATGTAATTAAGTTCCCACCTCTTAGAGTTTGCAGCCAGGTGCAGGAGTTAATGGAAATAAAGCATTTGCCAAATTTGAAGGTCAAAACTTTTCTGTTGGTAACTTGGCTTTACTCCCAATCGTAATACAAATTGCTTCATGTCAGCAGAAGGGAAAATAGGCAAATCTAGCATAATGCGATGGTATAATAAAGTTCTTAGCTAAACTTTCAGGTATTTTTAAAAACATAAGTTTTTGATTCTTTGGAGACAAGTAAAATCTTAGTGATTATGTTGCTATATGTGCCTTCCCAGGATTCTGGGACATGCTACAGACAATTTGATTCTCGGGGTTTTGCAGTGGCAGTTCCCTCTACGTGGAAATGCTCATCTCTTGGTTTTTCTAATTACCGACGCTTTCTCAGTATTCAAGGGACTTTCTTGATCCTAGCATACTAGACACCTTAGCTCCAGTAAGCTCTTTAGTCATCATTAAGTGCAAATGATAGGTACAAATTTATTTAGTAGTTAAGAAAATGAGATTATATCTCGGGATTCACTTCTTTAAGAACTGATTTTCTTTAAGCTCTGTCCATTTAGCACTGGCCGGGTGGCTCAGTTGGTTAAAGCATTGTCCCATGCACTGAAAGGTTGTTGGTTTGATTTTCAATCAGGGCACATACCTACGTTTTGGGATCCATCCCCAGTTGGAGGACATATGGGAGGCAATCATCAATGTTTCTCTCACACATTGATGTTTTTCTCTCTATAAATCTCTCTTTCTCTAAAAATCAATAAACATATCCTAGAGTGAGGATTTTTAAAAATGATAAAAATAAACTTTGTTGATTTATTCATTCACTCAATATGTTATTGATCATTTACTAATATGGTGGGGGGTGGACAGTGATGAGGGAAACAGAACATTTCCTTATATCTTGGGGCTCATGAAGTAGGTGTGTGTGTAACTGACAAGGAACATGTGAAACAATCACAATAAGATCATTTTAAATAGAGATAAGTGTGATTAAGGAAATAAAACTGGCTAAGCTGATAGCAATGGTGGTTGTAGCTACTTTATTAGATCCATTTTACTTATCTAATCTATATATATATAAAGAGCCAGGGGCCATCACATCTGAAACAACCAACGGATGACCGAACAGGCTGAGTGGGGCAACCAGGCGGGCAGGGGCATTAGTGAGGGATGACCAAAGGACTGAGCAGCAGGCTGCATGGGGCAATCAGGCTGGCAGGTGAGCAGTTAGAAGCCAGTGGTCCTGGATTGTGAGAGGGATGTCCGACTGCTGGTTTAAGCCTGATCCTAGGCCTAAACCGGCAGTCGGACATCTCCCATAGGGTCCCAGACTGGAGAGGGTGCAGGCTGGGCTGAGGGGACCCCCTGCCCCCCTGCACAAATTTTGTGCACTGGGCCTCTAGTATCTAATAAACAGATATAGAGTGTTTGCTATGAACTAAGACTATTCCATGTTCTTTATAAACTTTAAATCAGTCAGTCTTCCAAAGATCTCAACAAAAAAATATTTTTATTATTGCAATTTTTCAGATAAAAAAAAGCTAAGAAAGGTCAAGTCACATGGCCTGGATTGCAGGCAGACTAGAGCCAGAATTGCACCCTCTCTGCACAGTTTCTCTGGAATATTGGCATCACTGATTGGCCTGCCTATGAGGTCAATGCTAACCAGCCAACACAATGCACATGGCTATGACCGCTGATAAAATACTTTCCATATACCAAGTGAAGGGCATTTCCAAATGCATGTTTTCATCAAAGTATCCCTGAGAGACCACATTGCTGCATCTAATATCAACTGTACTCAATTTTTACAGGATAAAGCATTTAAATTTTTATTGAGGTATGATAGATCTTAAGCAAGCAATTCACTGAAGCTGACAAGTACCTATATTCATGTAACTTTTATCAAGATAAAGACCATTTCCATCATCCCAGAAGGTCCCTTTCTGCCCCTTCTCGGTCAATTGTATGCATTTTAGTTGTTGCTGATAGAGCTATATCTGTGGGCATTTTGCACATGAGCAGTGTGTCAATTTCTCATAAATGTTTCACCTGTCAGAACAAACCAATAATCAAATTTGAAAGCTGTAGAATCAATCACATTGAAAACTCCACCAGCTGACACTGCCTGGGCCATGGCACAGGCTCATTTGTCTGCTGCTTGTCTGCTGTTTGTCTACTGAATCTTGAGGTTCGTCACTCAAAAGTAACTAAGTACATGGAGCAGGTTGCAGGGGCTCACCGAGGACTCTGAAAACATCTCCCAGCATCATAGAAACTACAGAGGAGGCACATGCAGACACTACTTGGGTTCAATGACTTCCCTGCAGTTCCCAAATTATTTAAATTCTGTGCAGGAGATAATTTCTCCACAGGCCCCTAACTTCATGAAAGTGAAGCTGGTAAATTAATATGAATACTAGATATATGCTTCTCAAACTTGAGCTTGCCTATGAACCACTTGTTGAAATGCAGGTTCTGATTCAGTAGGTCTGGGTCTGGGCCCGAGACTCTGAATTTCTCATAAGCCCTGGATGATGCTGATGCTGCCAGTCCCTGGATCATAATACTGAGGACAAATTCAAATTTGGATTAAATAAAAATGTCCTGCCCTAGCTGGTTTGGCTCAGTGGATAGAGAGTCGGATTGCAGACTGAAGGGTCCCAGGTTCGATTCCTGTCGAGGACACATGCCCCAGTTGAGGGCTTAAACCTCAGTAGGGGGCGTGCAGGAGGCAGCCAATCAATGACTCTCTCTCATCATTGATGTTTCTATCTCTCTCTCCCTCTCTGAAATCAATAAAAATATTTCTTAAAAAATAAATAAAATAAAAATATCCTAGTGTGCAAATGCATAAAAGGGATCCCTGATCAAATTAATTTGGGAGTCACTTGATTAAAATGGAAATGGTTCCTTTAATCCGGTCCTCAGCAGAATCTTTAACATGCTACTGTCCATTGTTCCTCTCCGGCAAGAAATATGGTAGAAGGGGCTTCCCAAGTTAATGAGATCCTGAATCACTATTCTGCAGAGCACTGATGGTCCAGTGCCCATCCAACAGGGCGGAAGGACCTTGGCTATCCTTCCTGAACTCCAACTTCTATTCTTTCCAAGGGAGCTTGCACAGGGGTTTGAGTGCCTTAAATAAATGAATAAATAAATAAATAAATAAATAAATAAATAAATAAATAAAAGAAAAAGTTTCCCATTGTTTTGTACTCCTTGTTTTTGCTTCTGTCTTTCTACAATGACAGGGTCCACAAACTTCATAGCAAGAAGGCCAAGTCTGTACATTATTGGCAATGTATTGCCTATGGATGAGAAGTGGGTACATATAAAACTGGTATGACATATAAAGTATGCAAGCAAATTCACTACATCCACGAGTTTCACAAATAATTACAAGATCACAGGGTTCATTTCCCCCCACATTTTAACAGTTCTGTCATTTGTCTCACTGGCTTTAAATGGGAAAGCTGAGTCCTGTGTCTTACTTCTCCCAGTTATAGCATTCCCTCCGTGTGTCCCTTGCTAGGGACACAATATTTGTCTGAGAGCTCTGATTTTTTTACATTTATTTTCAGATTGTCAAGCTGGTCTATTCCCTCGGGATATTTAAAACAAAAGCAAACTTTATAAATACATACTGCCAGTAAGCTTAAGAAATTCTCAATGACGTCAATTTCTTCTTTCTCATTTGGATCTTTCAGTTAGTCTCATGGATACACTTAGCATTTTTGAAGTACAGTATTGCATCATGTTATGATATTCTTGTTTTAGCGACTCAAGATCATGGATCTAATGTGCAGGCTGAAACTTTCAAAATTGTATTCATTGAAAAATATAACCAAAAAATGCTACTCTAGCTATTCAGTAGAATCCTGTCACTCTAACTTTAGTATTAATGGCTTCAAATAATCCCAATCAAACCTGGGGGTTTTCAGAATATTTAAAAATTAGAAATTTGTGTCCTGTTCCCTGCAAGGATCATAGGCAGGGACAGGTTGCTTAGGTAAGTGAAAGTGAATGACTACCCAGCATCCATATCTCAGCCCTGCTTGAATAATTTGGATAATTCAGGAAACTCTCTCATACTCATTATGACCCACAGGGCAGATATTATTACCCATACTTTATAGGTAAGGAAATTAAAGGCATTTTCTCTTATGGAAGTATATATTTATTAATGCCTTGGAAATATCCTCAGAACTGTCAAGAATCAGCTCCATTAATCACAATTACAACCGTGACCTTATTTAATAATGGAACTTTGACAGGCTCACTTCTAATATGGTATAAATTGCTGTCCATACAGATATTTGAAGTCTACAAATCAAGGACAATGACAAAACTAGCACAGTGTTATAACTGACATTGTTACCTTAAAAATTACAAGCATTATAACAAAATTGGACACATGACTATCTGAGTTACAGATAAACTTTGCTTTTGAACAAATAGTTCCATTTCCTACTCTTTCTTCCATGTGAAATTATCCTAAGAATCGCTAACATTTTTGGATGTTTTTTATTGGTCAAGCACTAACCCAGGCTGGTAACTAAAGTCATGGTTCTGAAACTATAAGCTGATTCAGTAAAATACCTTTCCCATGACAACTGCAGAAGCCTCAAAAAACTACAGAGGCTGTTAAGCACTGTATGAAGTTCAAAATAAATGTCATATGTTTGTTTAATTTATACACCAAAGATATGTCAACTATAATTTTTTCAAAGATAAAGTAAAAAAAAATGCTCTCAATACCTAGACATCTTATTAAGCCACCATTTCTTACAAACATCAGGTCAATATTTTAATTTAACATCCTTAATTTTCCACATGATCATGATCAGAGATGCTTATATAATCATTAGCTGCAATAATCATGTGAAAATTGCATTATTGGGCTTTGGCGGAAACATACAAGACATGTTTTATACAGACTGAGTTTGAAAATGTTTCTCTTGGGACTCTGAGCAATCTCAGGGTTGCCCCGCCCTTCTGTGTAAGCAGAGGGCTCCAGAGGCATTGGGGACAGGTCCTCATTTCATCCAGAAGGACCAGCCTCTTTCTCCAGGATGGCTGGGTTAGGATAAACAAAGTCACCAACGTGTCTGAGCCAACCCAAGCATCTAGAGTACTTAATGACTGCATGAAAATTAGACTATTATTAGATAAGACATTCATAGACAGGATAGTTATCCTTGTTCTTAAAATGTAAAGATTTTGATATTTTTCATTATAACACACTTTTGCAAAACCCAAGATCACTTTTGAAAACGTAAACAAAAAGAGAGAACAAAGAAAGTGCTCAGCTGGTAGATAAGGGACTGCCAGTCATTACTGCAGATTTCAACAAAATGAGAATTTACACACAGTGGTGTGTTCATTTCTGAGGCCTCTTTAGGACAGGTGAACAAAAAGCCATGATCTGCATGTTGTGAAGATATTCAAACCCAGATACACACATATAGTGATTGATGCTTGGAGGAGGCCTGGTGGATGGGGCAGAGCTAGCAGTCACTAATGCAGCTGACACATCATCACAGGGAATCAGGGCTTATGAGGGTGATTCCATCTTACAGAACTGTGGGAGCTGGTGAAAAAGTCTTTGGACAATTGGTGCCACTGCACGTACTGGTGGGACACAGGGTATGTCAGGGCTGGCAGTTGAAAAGAAAGCTGGATAAGTGGGAGAGAGTGAGGGCAAACTGGAACCTATGTCTGGTTCTCACCAACCACTACAATTTAGTTGGCCTGCGGAAGACACTGGTAGCCATCACCAAGGAACTACCCTTGAGCCTTGTCCTTATGTTAGAGATCCATTCAGAACTCAGGAGCTGCAGGTTGCTGCCCCATTCCAGCCAGGTGCCTGCAATCAATGACACCCTGTGTCTAATGCTTGAGAGCGACCTCAGCCTGGCTTTCCTAGAGATGGATCTGTAGGCCCGTTTCATTGTGCACCAGAACATCCTGCTAGACTGAAATATTATTCATGAATAAAAATGGGCTTCTGATATTTTACAAATTGGATTTTCTCTCATGAAATTGTCTTCTCAGACATTCTGTCTTGTTACAAAGTATATGGGACTCCATTGAAAATAAGAATTAAATAACAAAACTGATGAAAGAATCTGATTAGACTGTATATGAACACTTTTATTAAAATTGATTGCATTGAATTATAACCATTTGTCTACCTGTAGGGAGAGCTCTTCTCAATGTTGTAGTTCTAGTATAAGGCACTCAACAAAAGTAAATAAATGTATGAATTCATTAATGAGTAAACACAAAGGACTGTTTTTATATGGAACAAAAAAATTGAACTATTGGGGAATTAAAGTCCTATGCCATGATCAATTCTGCTTTGCAATTATATATAATCTAGTCTATTCTTCTGCAAAAGAAACACCAAGGATTATGCCACTAAAACCATATCCCTGGCCCTCATGTTTCTCCCTGGTATTTGCAACTGTATCTTCTCTTATCTGCCAAATAGTCTTTGGTCAATCTTTACATGGTCCCCTAAACCCAGCACCATCATACTCAACTCTATTTGCATAATTTCCCTGGAAGTTTCTACAACTACCTTTTATTCTTTGTCTTGGATTAAATGTTTCCTTCCTGAACATGCTAATTTACAGTGCAGTGTCTTCTCTGTTCTTTCACACACACATTTTCCAAAATATTCATAGAATCTCCTTCCAGTTTTCCTCACATGATTGTATGTAAAATGTGCTCCCTTATAAGCTGTTCTTGCGACATACTTTATCTCCCAAAGGGACATGCTTGAAGTAAGTGAACATAACTTTCCATCTTCCACAGTTAATGTGACCAGGTGTTTTAGCTGATCTACACTAGAGCCTTTAGATACAAGGTTTTTTATGTAAAAAGTTAACTGGATAATATATAACTAAATATGACTTAATGTAATATTTTTACATCTAAAAGACTTTTCCTGTACATACTTGGAATAATTTTCTCTCCACCAAGAATAAAGTATACTACATAATTATGTAAGCTATTTTAAATCATTATTGACATAAACATAAATGGATATAAAGAACAGAAAATCTCTTTTGTCATACCATGCATTCTCAGTCTCTTGGTTCTGAAAGTGTCATTCAGATATACACAATACCTTACTTAGAAGTAGCTAAACACATATGGGCCAAATAGAATTTCAAACAAATAGTACCTGTGTTTTGAATATTATTGGCCTACAATATTCTAGCTGTTCTCTCAAGGAATATGAAAAGAGAGAGAAAGGGCAAATTTCAGTATAGTAAAGATACTGGTGAGGAAGAGTTCAGAAGAATATTGACATTAGAGCAGGCTACAATCTCTGATTAAAAAGTCCAGGGCCTCCACTGTACTCTGTTGCCCAGAGCAATTTACCTTAGCCAAGTAATTAAACAACTGGAAACCCAGCTTAGAATCGGATATCCTGGTCCTTAGTTCTTACTCCTCAATAGCCCTGGATATCTTTCTGCATGGTAGCATCCTATTATGTAAGCAATTTCTATTATAGTATAGAAAACCCAGCTGGTGCCCCACACCATATCCACCACTTACAAATTTCACCTGAAGCCTGGGTGGACAGTCCCATCACACACTTTCTCCTCCAACACCCACAGTCTCTCAAATGCCCCCCAAGAGGCCAATTGTGCCCCAATTGCCCATATCTATAACTTATTCAGCAATGGACCTTTATTGACATTCGCTCCCTCCTTCAGTCTCTCCACTCCACCCATTGTGGTTACTGGGATCACTGTACAATAGACTTCTTGTTCCCAAGATTTTGTCTCGAGTAAGATTTGGGGAAAATTAAGGCATACGGTAAGAGGCAAAATGCTTCACTTTTATCAACATCATTCTCCAATTCTAACTCCTATTTCCTTGCTTTAAACATTTTTAAAAATATTTTTTATTGATTTCAGAGAGGAAGGGAGAAAGAGAGAGAGAGATAGAAACACCAATGATGAGAAAGAATCATTGTTTGGGGATTGAGCCTGCAACCTGGGCATATGCCCTGACTGGGAATCGAACCATGACCTCCTGGTTCATAGGTTGACCACTGAACCACCCAGGCTGGGAGCTTTAAACATTTTTAATGATAATTTTTTTATCGCAGTCCCAAAACAGAACACAGTAATCTGTTTATATCCTTCCATTCAGGAAAAAAAAAAAAACCAATAAATAAATAAAGCACATACCCAAATTTAACTAGAGTTTCTCAGTGAACCTCAGATGGAACTTGCCATATAGGGTCTCTGATTCTTTCCTGAATGGATGAATCAAGGGATCAATCAACAGGGTGTTTTGTTCACATTTGGAAAGATTTAAAGTAAGCACTTCGAGCACTATTACAATTCACTCTTACTGCATCATATACTATTTCATTGATAAATGAATATGTTGTTAATGTTCTAGCCCATGATAAAAATAGAAAATCCCCCACTTTTCTGAATGGGTGGTTAATTAGCAAGTGAAAATTGCTCTAAGGCAGTACCTCTCCAACTTTCATATCATTTGTCTGAGGATGTTGTTTATTTTTATTTTTTTAAATATATTTGTATTGATTTCAGAGATGAACGGAGAGGGAGAGAGAGATAGAAACATCAATTATGAGAGGGAATTATTGATCAGAGACTGGGGATCAAGCCCGAAACCTGGGCATGTGCCCTGACCGGGAATTGAACCTTGACCTCTTGGTTCATAGGTCAATGCTCAACCACTGAGCCACGCTGGCTGGGCTGAGGATGTTGTTTAAAATGCATTCTCTGAATCAGTAGGTCTGGGAGGGAGCCAAGATTCTGCATTTCCGATAAGCTCCCAGATGATGTCGATTCTGCTGGTGCAAGGACCACACTCTGGTAAAGCGGTGAACCTGTACTGTCCCATTAGACAGCCAGATGTGGGTACTTAAAATTACATTAAAAATTCCATTTCCTCAGTCACAACAGTCACTTTTTAGGTGCTCAATAGCCACAGGTGGCTGTTGGCTACCATATTGGATAGGGCAGAAATGGAACACTGCCAGCAGTGCAAACACTCAATTGGATAGAGTTGCTTTAAACATTGAAAACATTTTCTCCGATATTTTACTTTGATTTTTTTACTCTTTAGCTCTTTCCTTTCTAAGTTCCCTATTCCCCACTGTTCCCCAATATCCCATGCTATATTTGTGGAGTTTTTACTTCTCTCACACTTTCATAAGGATTCTGAGATGGGGAAGGGGATCTAAGGCATCTTATAGATATGTTTCTTCTAAAAGACTTGGTTGAAACGCCGCAGGTCACCAAAACTATGTACCCACCACAACTATCCTTATTTCTGGTCTGAAATTTGGAAATTTGGTGAATAATATATATTCAGTCAGAGAGATAATTTGGGGCAAATTTGATATAGCTTCAAAGTCCTCTTAGAATACTAGCTACCTATAGCAATCATCTTTCTCGATGTTCTTAACCAAAATAAAAGCATTTATAGAAATCACTCATATCAGTGACAAGATTGAAAAAACCAGGTACTTCTATAAAAATTAAACACACACACACACACACAACAGATTTCTGTTTTTTGTCCTGAGAGCACTCTCCCAATCCATCTTTTCATAAAAATTGTAATTTTTATTGACTTATATAGCAATTTATCTTCCTAAAAGCTGAAAATACTTCAGAAATATACTTGCTTGTTTCTCAGTTAATCTGTTAGAGTCTCAGGAAATCAGGATTGGCTGTTAGATAACTTTTCTAGGAAGAAAAAACATGCATCCAATGTTCAAATGCAGCATGAATTGCTTGATTATAATTCAATGCAATTAAGTTTAGAAACTAGTTGATGAAAGAATACACTCCAGGCAACACGTCTGTAGAAGGCACTAAAGATGGATCATTCTAGTGCTTGAGTTTTGAAATCTAATTTGAGACAGGGAAAGTTGCAAAAATTAAAAGATTCACAACATGTTAAAATGATTCTGATACTGCAAGTAGAGAAGGATCTAGAATTAGACTCTCCATTGTGTGTCCTTTTCACATGTGGTCAAACAGCAGTGATAGGAGCCTTCTGATGTTAGTCCCGTTTTACTCAGCTAAAGTATTTTGAAAGGGTGTCTGAAAGTAGTAATTAGTGATAGACTCAACTCCAAGATCTGTAGCAAATTCAGCAGAATATTCGGCATATTTAGAATCAAGACTGCTAGAGAAAGCAGATCCTTATATCTTAAAATGCTTTTACTTATTTACCCTGACAGCTGGAAGAAACAAGAACACAGATTCCTCACTCTTTCAAGTTTTAACAATTAAAATAAACCTGGGAGACCCTCCATTTAATGAGGGTTTATGGTGGCAGAACACCCTATCTTTGTCCATGAGAAGAAATCAAGTAATATTTGACAATTCTAAATAACAACAGAGTAAGGTAAGAAACAAATGGATGATTGTACTGGTTACAGAGTTTAAACATATGTAATAATAGTAAATTAAAATTTTTATCAGTTTTTTAGAAATCAAATTCATAGACACAGAAAAGTAAAACATTTCTAGAAAATTCTAAGCTATATTTATGAACACACAATAAACTTTTATCTTTGCATCATTATCTACATAATTTGTTGGAAGTCTTTAGCAAACAAATATTGGAGCCAGAATTTTCTAATTTGATGCAACACATTGGGTAAATTACCTTTTAAAATATATATTGATTTTTTTAAAATCATTATTGTTGAAAGCATTACATATGTCTCCTTTTTTCTCCACTGACCTCACCCCACCTGAGGCTTTACCACACCATTGTCTGTGTACATGGGTTATGCATATATGCATACACATCCTTTGGTAGAAGCTTGATTTTTTTTTTAAGTTAGAGATGTCACTGTGGACATTTTAATGCATAAAAAAGAAAAAAAATCCTCCATTATACCATAACCCAAATATAGGATTTAATATGCTAGGGTGTTTTCTCCATGTTGTTTTTCTTTGCAAAGGACATATAAATATAGGTGTACTTCAATTTTAAAAATTAAGGTCAAAGTGACTGGTTGAATGGCTAGATAGATAATACAATCAACAGCTATAACCTTTATAATCTTTATACCCAGGTGCTGTGCTTGCCCTTCATGTGTGTTACCTCATGCATCTTCATGATAACAGCATAAGGCAGGCAGTAGTGTTATCTCTGCTTTACAGATGAGGAAGCACAAGGTGCTAGATATGGGCCTGTATTTTGTTAGACTATAAAATCCTACAAGGCAAGGCCTGACTATGTATTCATCTCTGACTTCCTACATCCTCTATTGCAGAATATGATCATATATTAGATAGTCAATAAATATAAACTTGTTATTGAAATGAAAATCACTTAGAAGAGGAGAACAGTGTTTTCTTGTGGGTAGATGGGATCATTGTTCTCAGTTCTTACCTTCCTCAATACTGGGAGCCCACAGTGGGTTTTAGTAGGCAGAGGGTTTCAGTACATCCCTTCCCCACTGACTCAGGGTTTGTCCCTGTGATTGATTTCCACCAATAGAATGTGGGGTAGTAGGATTGTGCCATATATGGCTTGTGGCCTTAAGAAGCAGAAAGGACTTCGCTCATCGTTTTTACTTCCTGGCACTGCAATGGGAGAACAGCGTCAGGCAGGTGCTGCCTCAAGGAGATTATAAAGACCAGAAGAGAAAATCCAAACCCATTTTGAGATCTGAGCCATCACACAACGTAGCACAGCATAATGCAGCTGACTGAACATCCCTGAACGAGAAAATAAATGCATGTTTTCTAAACGATTACATTGGTGGTTTTTTAAATGCAGTTTATTGCAGAAATAACTGAATATACCTTGCAATGCATTCATTAGCATGCAATAAGTAGGGTAAGCTGATCCATAGTATTTTTGTTAAATTTTTCAAAATTTTAATGAGAAAATCGATTTTTCTACTTGACAAAGTTTTGAAGAAAAATGCCTCATTTTGTCAGGTAACAAATCCACAGGCTCTTGTGTTAAAAGGATTCTGCATTGCCCAGATTAACTAAGGAAATGGAACACAAGATGACTGAATTTGTATCCTAAATAATCTTTCCAGCAGAACTTGAAAATAGCAACACAATAAGAATCTTTATTCTTTTATAGAGTGAATAAAGAGTAAAAGGATGATTTTATGATGAACTGGCAGCAGCTAGATTGTAATTCTTAGAGACAGACCTCTAAATGTTTTCACTGTTGTTTCTGACTAGCTCTACCCAATAAAACCATAATGTGCACCATATGTGTTCTTGTACATTTTCTGGTAACCACATTTTTTAAAAAGTTAAAAATTAAAAGGTGACATTAATTTTAATAATATACTTTACCCCAATATATCCAAAAATTATCTCAGTGTATTATTAATATAAGAAGCTAATAATAAAGTACTTTGCATAGTGTTTTTCCACACTAAGTTTTCAAAGTTCATTTTGTATTTGATATGGACACTTCATCCAATTTGGACTAGCCACATTTCAAATATGGCTACTGGTTACCATATTGGGTGGTGCAGTTTTAGAGAATGTCACAAATTGTTTATTATAATGTAGTCATTTCTTGTGGCTGAAATAACAAATTGCCACACACTTGGTGGCTTCAAAGAACAGAAGTTTATTCTACCATAGTTCAGCCACCTAGAAGTCCAAAATTAAGATTTCAGCAGGGTCATACTTCCCTGAAGGCGCTAGGGGACATTCTGTTCCTTGCCTCTTCCAGTTTCTGGTGGTTCTGAGTATTCCTTGGCTTGTGGCTGCATCACTCTAATCTCTGCCTGTTTCCACACTGCCTCCTCCTCTTGTATCTATAGCAAATTTCTCCCACGTGACTCTTACAAGGATGCTTGCCATGGAATTTATGACCGACCTGAATAATCCAGAATGATCTTTAATCTCAAGATACTTAAGAATGACTGTGAAGATCCTTTTCCCAACTAAGGTAACGTTCACGGTTTCTGGGATTTAAGACATAGACAAATCATTTTTGGAATTACTGTTCAACCAACTACAACAACAAAAAATAACGAATAAACTATCAAAATTAAAGCAGATTATGCATGGGTCCAACTGCGAAGATCCTTTTCCCAACAAAGGTAACCTTCACGGTTTCTGGGACTTAAGACATGGACAAGTCATTTTGGAATTACTGTTCAACAAACTACAACAACAAAAAATAACAAATAAACTATCAAAATTAAAGCAGATTATGCATGGGTCAATGCTAAAAGCTACTTATTTCTGAAAAATTTTAATTTCAGAGTTCAACCCTATATAAAATAGTGATAATTAGATTTGTTTGATGAAAAATCAACTGTAATTTGGATTCTATAGTCCAAACATGAAGAATTAATATCAGTAAGGAAATTGCATGGTTATCAGCAATTGAAAAATTATTATTATTACTTTTACCATATATGCATGGCTCCCAAATGTCCTGAGCAAGTAGAGATATGGTGTGTGACATGGGCAGAAAGTATAATGAGTGTGAGATGAAGTAATTTGTCTCAGTTGCCACACAAGGTAGTGGTGTAGCTAGAAATAGACTCTAACATATTTGTTGTTTTTTACAGTGTGATTTCAGCTACTTAGATAAAAATGCTAATATGCTTAAAGGTGTAAAGCTTTCCAAAATTAAGAATAATTGTTCTTAGCATGTGCTGCAATCTACTACCTACAAATTTACACTACAGACACTTGATTTTAAAACCAAACACCATAATATATCCCAGCACCTTCTGTAAATTACAAGAAAATTTGGTAAGGGAAGTCTAATATTTGTCATTGTAATCTTTTTTAAAAATAAATTTCCTTCACTATTATACAAATTTCAAATCATTATACTACATACCTGAAATGAATATGTCAATTATTCTATATAATAAAAGCCTAATATGCAAATTGTCCCCTCAACCAGAAGTTTGACTGGGAGTTTGACCGCTTGCTATGACGTGAGCTGACCACCAGGGGGTAGTGTGGAATATGGCAGGCATCGGCGACGCAGTGCTGGTAGTGGGCAGCAGTGGAGGCGCTGCTGGTCCCGATGGGCCATGACGACAGTGGGACTGCAGCGGGATGGTGGAGCAGGTGAGCGGGAGGCACCAGGCCAAGGTGGATGTTAGCAGGGTCCCGATCGCCCCACCGATTGCCCCGCAGACGGCAAACAGTGGCCAGCAGGCCCTGATTGCCTGATCAGAGTTGGGTCCTGGGCTGGGACAGGGCACTGGGAGTGGGTGGAGGAGACTGACCTCCCGTAGCACCTGGGTGGGGGGGCTGCTACCTCTCACCAGCTACCTGGGGGCAGGGATTACGGGGACAGAGGTGCAGTGAGAATGCAGGGTGTCATCCAAGCTCACTCTCACTCCCCCTGCCACCATCCCCCAGGATGTCAGGGCTGGCACGCCAGGGAGGCCCATGCTGTGCCCCTGCCAGTGGCGTCTGGCCGCACTCACCGCATCTCTGCCTGGGGACTCAGGTGCTGTGACTCAGGCGGAGGGGGGGGGGGTGGGGGCCCAGGGGCCCAGGTGCTGCCCAGGGCTCAGAGGTCAGCTGGGACCTGCCCTTCAAACCAGATGCTCACACTTTTGATTGCCGGCCAGGCCTGCACCCGTGCAGGAATTTTGTACACCAGGCCTCTAGTGTCTCAATAAAAATAAAAATAATTAAAAATTAATTTCCAATTTTTAACATTTTTACAGCAACTATAGATTTGTGTCAACAGAATTTCAAAAAAGTTGCAAAGATAGTAGAGAGAATGCTCTACACCTACATCCAGTTTTCCTGGTTATTACTACTTTACATTAATACTATATATTTATTACAACTGAAGAATCAATATTGATACATTACTTCAAACTAATATTTATACCTTATTAATACTTCTGTAGATTTTACCTAATGTCATTTTTGGTTATAGGATTCCATCTGGGATACTATATTACATTTAGTGGTTAGGTCTCCTAGGTACTCAAGACTTTGAGTGTTTCTTATCCTTCTACTGTTTTATATGACCTTGACCTTTTAGAAAAGTATTCTTTAGGCATTTTTCAAAAATATCCCTTAACTTGGTTTTGTTTGATGTTTTCCTCATGGCTGAACTTAAATTACCAGTTTTAAGGAGGAAGACCACAAGCTAATGTGTCATCATCATGACCTTATAAAGGATACATACCATCCACATGACTTAATACTGATATTCTTACCTACTGAGGTCATGTTTGTCAGGTTTTCCTACTATAAAGTTCATCTTTCTCACCCTTGGATATGCCTCTTTTTGAATGGCAGGCACTATGAGAAGCCCACACTGAAAAACTGGAGTTGTGCTCCACCCTATTGACAGGGCATATTCAAAATCAACATATGACATTTGACTTCCCAAAACCTTTATTACTAATAACCTGCTGTTGAACAGAAGCCTTACTGATAACATAAATACTTGATTAACATATTTGGTATGTTAGATATATTATATACTGTATTCTCAATAAAGTTATCTACAGAAAAATGTTACTAAGAAAATCACAAGAAAGAGAACATTTTTTTAAAAATTGTTGACACTATTACAGATGTCCCCCAT
>NW_005367209.1:2794945-2802642 GCF_000412655.1 Myotis brandtii
CCCTCCTTCTGGTCATCACCACACTGTTTTCTGTATCCCTGTACTATGCATATATGTTCTTTGGCTAATCTGGAAGAGAAAATATTTATTGGAAAAGATCCACATACAAGTGGATACATACAGATCAAACCCATTTTATTCAAGGGTCAACTGTACTTTCTTACTTACTTTCTTGAACTATAAGATGGACCAGGGTCATCATAAATTCTCTGTCACAGCCCTAGAATCAGCCATTTCTCTTTTTATTGGAGAATGATATTACAAGCCCTGGTTCTTTTTATTGGAGAATTATATTACAAACCAAGATCTGGGAACTGAGTGTGCTATTGCTTCTAGGTTCTGTTAGTGGGCAGTGCTTGAGAACACATATGCGTATACTAATCTGTGTATGTACATGTATCTATAATTATTTATCTATTCATCCATCTATATGTACCTATATTAAGTTAAACATGGGTTCACACTGTTTAATTCTAGTATCACATGACTCATTCCAGCTTTCACCCTTTGGCTATTTGTAATAATATAAATATCAGGAGGCTATGGATTAAAAGTTAAGAATACAACTTTCTTAGAGCTATCAGAGCTTTAGAAATAGAATCCTGATTCTTTACTTGGTTACCAGTCTAATTTTTCCCACTCTGAAACATCACATCATTTATCCTAAGTTTCCACCATATTACAGCAAGTCAACAAAATACCCCTAACAAATGCAGTTTAACTATATTCCAAGAATTCAACAAAATACCCCTAATAAATGCAGTTTAAACATAAAGATCCCTCACACGGAACTGCTACAATTCTTGCTTTTTCTGAGAATTCATTGTGAAGTCGGTACAACTGAAGAATGAAATTTAAGTAGCTTTATTATTGTTTGCATTTATCCATTTTCTAGTGCTTCCTCTGTGAGTT
The DNA here is from genome assembly GCF_000412655.1 of Myotis brandtii. NCBI lineage: Eukaryota > Metazoa > Chordata > Mammalia > Chiroptera > Vespertilionidae > Myotis > Myotis brandtii. Next base: position 2,795,858 of record NW_005367209.1, read on the forward strand.
TTCTTTCAGAAAGGCCCTCTACTAGACAGGCTCCATATCTTTTCCTTCTCAAACCAAAGGAATAGAACAAATAAGAATAAATAAGGTCATTTTGCATTAATATGGATGGGCTTTGAGGGCATTATGCTAAGTAAAATAAGTAGAACACAGAAAGACAAATACTGAATGATCTCATTTATATATAAAATTTAAAACAAACAGAAATTACACACACACACACACACACACACACACTGACATCACAGAGACAGAGAACAGATTAGTGATGGCCAGAGGCAGGAGATAAAGGGTGGGTGAAATGGGTGAAAGAAGTCAAAAGGTACAAACTTCCAGGTAGAGAATAAAGAAGTCATGGGGATGTAATGTACAGCATGGTGACCATAGTTAAAAATTTTGTATTGCATATTTGAAAGTGGCTAAAATAGTGGAACTTAAAAGTTCTCATAGCAAGAAAAAAATTATGTAAATCTGTATGATGATGGATTTCAAGTATATATTGTGATCATTTTACAATATAAACAAATATAAGTTATTACATTTGTATACTTGAAACTAATATAATGCTGGATATCAATTATACCTCATTTTTAAAAAAAGAATAAATAAGGTGAATCTGTAATTCATGCAACAAGTCGCAGGACTGACTTGACTGGATCTTCCAAATTCTCCATCTCACTTCTCGGCAGTGATGTGCTGGTAGATGTTAACAAGCAGCATCAAAAAAAAAAGAGCCCTGATTTACTAATGTTTGCCAATTTCAGTGGTGTAAATACTTCCATGGCCAATTTCGAGCAACCAAAATGATGTCATTGAGCAATCAGCTTCTGGGAAAGAAAGTGGGGGTAGACTGATTGCAAAACTGGCTAAAATTGTCCACACCAGTTTGTATTGTGACTCTGCAGTTTCTTACGTTATGAGGTAGTCTGTTTCCCCAGCCTTCAATCTGCTGACCTTGAGACTTGGCTAAATAATGTGCAATAATTGATGGGATGCCTGTTTGAAGTCTAGATCTCAAGAGGCCTTTTGTGGCTAGTCCCTCACTCCTCTGCTTTGACCTCGAGAATACTCCCAGGCTCGCCTGCTCTTGTAGCCCTGGCTCCACCATGAGAACATGCCCAGGCTAGACTGACTTTGAGGAAGTGGTATGCAAGACACACAGAAGGGTAGAGGCCAGCCCAGATCAGCCAAGAGCCGGGAAACTCCAAAGCATGTGAGAGGCCCCAGCCAAAATTAGCAGAGCCACGTCATCAAGCCACAGCTGACCACAGACACATAAGTGAACCCAGCCTAAGAAGAACCACAGATCTGGCCTGCAGACTCATTAGCAATAATATGTTTATTATCTTATGATCTGGAATTTTGACAGTAAGTCTGATTTCTGTCTACTGTATTAAGAACTAAGCAAAAAAAAAAAAGAATCACCATTTAAATAGCTGCTGAAGAAAGTACTTCTGAAATTATCAGAGAAAACTGGTCTGGCAAGGAGGAGTTAGGGACTGAGAGAGAGAGAGTGTGTTCTTTTTGCTAATCTGGACATACATGACTTCAAGAATTGCACTTTGGTATTTTATTTAGAGCCCAAACTCTAGTTCTCTAGCCATAATCAACAAGAATTCTGCCTTTAAAAAAAAATTTAATCCCTACCCGAGGGTATTTTCCATTGATTTTTTTAATAATTTATTTTCTTTTTTTAGGAAAGTTAAAAATTTTATTTTTATTATTTAAGGCATAAGGAGACAGACAGAAACACTGATGTGCGAGAGATACATAGATCGGTTGCTTACCACACATTCTCCGACAGAACAGGGCTGGGGATCCAGCCTGCAACGGATGTACATGCCCTTCACCAGACTCAAACCTAGAATCTTTCAGTCCTTGGGCCAATACTCTATCCACTGAGCAAAACCAGCTAGGACAAATTTTGCCATTTTTAAGTGTTAGAATCATATTTCCAAAATATTCTATGTTTTATGGACTCAATACTGAATATATCTTGGAAACAATTGAGACTGGCTTTAAAAAAAAATACCATTAGTCAATACTAATATTTCTGGAGAAGGATAATGAAAAGGATCTTTATATTTTTAAATCTAGACTCTTCAAATCACAGAATGCTACCCTAGCCACCATATCAGAGATTACCACCAAAGTACAGAATCAAATGGCTTCACTGTCACAAAATACACCATTTTCCCTCGTTAGTGGTAAAAATGATATAACAGCCAGGAAAATATTTCATCCATTCCTCTTTAATGCAGTATTTTGAAGAGTATGACTCATATGACCTTATTTATATAATACATATTTTCTTATTCTGCAGTAGATTCAAAAGGACAGTGAAATACGTGATAAGGAATTTTAATATATCACAAGGAAGATTAGAGACAGCTTAAGCTTTGAAATAAAAAGTGTGGTAGAAAAAAATTCAAATATCTAAAGGCAAAATTCTGGAATACTCAAGGTCCTTCCATGATTGGATCTTTGTGGATTCATATCCACAGTCTTGCTCGGGTGTCTTTCTGGAGAAACCCAAAGTACATCTCTAGCTGGGATAAAATGAAGGAGACTTTGTCATCAAGAGAAACAGGTGCTGTGGAGAAAGCCCTGATGTATATAATAAACCTAAAGTATAAAAACCATCATAGAATTTTAGAGTTTTCCAAGGAACTTGATATCCTGCTTCTCAGAAGAGTAAGGAGTAGAGGAAAGAAGAAAGGAAATGCAAATGAAGCTTGGTAATTGTCCATTTTATTTTCTGTGCCACATACTTTTTTAAACTCTTATTTTTAGGTCAGCACCAGGAGATGTGCTTTACACAGACAAATGAAAAGCATTTGACATTACAGAGAAAAACTGGGATTGGTTAAAGCCAGTCTCAGAACAGAAAGAACCTACGAATTTTTTAAAATATATTTTTATTGATTTCAGAGAGGAAAGGAGACGGAGAGAGAGATAGAAACATCAATGATGAGAGAGAATCACTGTTCGGCTGCCTCCTGCACACCCCCTACTGGGGATGAAGTCCACAAACCCGTACATGCCCTTGACCAGAATCAAACCTGGAATTCTTTTAGTCTGCAGGCTGATGTTCTAACCACTGAGCAAAACTGGCTAGGGCAGAGCCTACGAATTTTGTTTTTAATTGTACGCAATTGGAAACTGAGGACAACTGGCTTTGGACCCACAGATATACAGATATACGGCCAAAACCCTGAAACAAAACTTAGGTCAGTTAACTCTCAGCAGAGAATATTCTTTACATCAACAAAACTAATTTATTATAATGAAAGTTGACTGGCAATATTTCTTAAATTAAAGCTTGTCTGCAAAGATAGAATAGTTTTATTCTTCAACCAAATTAATGTCACATTTTTCACTTATTAAAAACAGATATAAAAATGTAGACAATTTCTATCTGTACATAAACACTTACAAGCCCCAAAAAGACTGATTTATGGCTCAAAGCCTAGAATCGATTCTGAATAATAAATGAAATTATAGACAACCCCCAGTTCTCAATTCATGAGAAAGAATTGGTCCTAACTTTCAAAAAAACAGACAATCAAATTTCAAATTAAGACACATGCAAATGAGTTCCTAGTACCCCATTCCCACATAAGTGCAGTCTGCAAACAATACTGAATGTCCCTAGAAATATTTATTCTAGGTGCTGAATAAAATTAAGCTTCAACATTGGGGTCTGGAATGACCACATAAGCAATGCACTTCCTGTCTCATTTCTGCACCTTTATCAAAATCCCATTTACATGCTACCTTCACTGTAAAGCCCTGCCAATCTACCCCCATGCCTTCCATCCAAGCTCTCGGCCCACTGGGCTCACCGTTTTTGGGGACCCACACAATAGACTTACGGACTGTGATTAGCCCAATGCCGAACCGGACTCAGTTCCACCATGGAACGGAAACTCTGGACACTGGCTTCCCTTTTAGCTCTACTAAAGGCCAGCTACACATTTTTCAGGACTGGGCTAAGAGGCATGGGACTTGATAGCCCCAGAAATGTAACTCCACGAAGATAAAGCCTTTTACCACAACACATCCTCCCATGGGGTCTCTGGAAGTGCTCATTCCAGGTGGCGGCCCAAGAATCCCACCCCCACTAGTGACGGAGAAATTCAGTTCCCCATTAACAATAGCATGCCACCATTTACGTACAATTTTAAAATGTTTTGAAAAAGGGCAGGTTTGTGCATATTTTCTTGGGAAATAAAAACAGGAAACGACCATGAATTGCTGCCCCTGGGAAGGGAACTGAAAAAATGAGGATGCGAGAATGGAGTATACGTTTTAATGATAACCTTTAACACTGTTAGAATTTAGTTTTTCGTAGATGTGTGAATTACATTTTCAAAAAATAGAAACAATTTAAATACTTTCAATCAGGCCTATTCCACTGCTACTCGAATGGGTAATATCATTTGATTTGCATGTGCCAAAGGTCATAAATGGCAAGAATGGTTATGTTCCTGGTAACCACTGTCAAGAAAAGTTCTGGCTCAAAGAGGAGTATGGACGAGTCGCAGACAGTTGCTACTCCTGTCATTCATTTAAAAGAAAAGACTCAACTTGGGACATCTCTAACAGTGAGGAAGTGAACCTGACAGTTCTCACCATCCTTAGATAAAAGTACAATCAGATAATGTGACGTTTTCACCCACATAATGCAGCTAAGGTGCTTCCTATGCCACCACAAGTAGTCAAGAATGTAAGAAAACTTCTGATATTATGCAAGATTTCTATCCTACACAACAGATAGGCTTATAAAGCACAGAGTAGATGCAGCATTCATTTGCTCCCTCGTGTTTTACAACATTTTAAAGAGACTGTCAACATGAATAATGCACATGAGTTATTTTTTACATAAAATATGCTCAGAAATTATAGAATGAACAACTCAATGGTGGCATAGATTTCTAAAAGTTGAATATATAAGACAGAGTAGCCATAAATGTTCTTTTCTTATTTTTTTTTTTCCTGGACCTTGTGGTTAATTTACATGATAATGCCAATTGCTTAACTGATAAGGGTTTTGTTTCTTATTTTCTAGGGATATTTAAAAATAAACATTTAAAAGTACTTTTAAAAGTTAGAAAATGGCTTGCTGTAGCTACATATAATATATGAAATAAACAAATTGTCTTAGGAAAAATAATTTTTTTCCATGGGGGAAAGCTATTAATAGGAAAGAAAAGAATAGTATTGAGAGCAAAATTTAGTAGATATAATGGGTTGATAAAAATATATATAGCTTCCTATTTATTTTGTTATTATGGAATAAGAACCTTCTCTCATAGAACTTGAGTTTAAAGTATTCCAGTATGCATCAATAGTCAGACTGAACAGTGGAATAAAATAAATAGCCCAGCAGTAGACACAGGTATATATGGAAATACTGTATATGAAAGAGATAACATCTCAACTCACTAGGGCAAAAATTGGACTTTTAAATAAATGGTACTAAAGTTGGACTTTTTAATAAATGGTGTTGACATATAACTAGATAGCAAGTAGGAAAAAGGGTACAATTGGATTCTTAAATGATATTGGAACACCTAGATACCAGATTAGGGCAAAAGAAGGACTTTAAAGAAAGTGTTATGACAAAAGGATATAAAGTTAGAAAAAGATAAAATTAGATCCATACCTTACAAGATACAACATAGAAAAGTCCTAGATGATCAAAGATTCAAAAATAAAAGCATGAAACCATACTAGAAAAACTATGGGTAAATTTCTTTATAGACTAGATATGAAAATGATTTTCTGTGACTCCAAATCAAAAAGAAATAAAAGAAAATATTAATAAGTTGATTATATAAAAATACAAGTGAAAACTTACATGGTAAATTTAGGAGGCAAAAGACAAAATGGGATAACATTTATCAACGATAAAGAGCTAATTCTAGAGCTCTAAAAAAACTAAGGAAGAGAGGAAGGCCAAACAGCAGGCAGAAAAATGTACAAAATACACATGAAGAGAAATTCATAGAGAAATATATACATATGGCTCTTAAATATATGAAAGGATGCTTAATCTCCTGTAGGGTAAGAGCAATGCACGTTAAAACTATATTAATAGCATTTCTTACCGAATTGGCAAAAACATTTTAAAAACCTGACAATATAATTTGTGGTAAGACTGAAGGTAAGAAGACAAACATCACCTTAATACATTGCAGGAGGAACAGAAAATGGTAAAAACAAAACAAAGCAAAAAAAAATGAAGGAGAGGTTAGCAAAATAAACAATCCTAGGAATTTGCCCTCACCCTCTGCACTTGTAAGCCAAGGCCATACATAGTTATTTTGTTTTGTTGTTTCATTTCATTTTGTTCATTTTAGCCTCACATACACAGCAACCTAAATGCTCGTCCACAGGAGACTGATATAATAATGTATAGTCCACCATGCAGTGGAAAATATGTATAAAAGAATGAAAAAGAACCCCAGGAGCAATATGAAATGCTTTTGAGGTTACATTAAGTTAAAAAGGCAAGCTGTAAAAGTGCAGATAAAATGCTACATTTTGTGCAAGAAAGATAGGGGTGTTTTATATATATTTTGAAAGAGTAGCAACTTAAATCACTGAGAACAGATGAACTTTTTATTAAATGATAGAAGAGGGACCAGCTAACTGTGTGTATGTTCTTCCTTGTTTTTGCAAACAAAAAAATGGGGAGGAAAAAATATAAGATGGATATTAATGGAGTAAAAGGGATATGGATGGAAGTGAGCCTTCTCTGAGTGTGTGTGTGTGTGTGTATA
>NW_005367209.1:2802792-2828691 GCF_000412655.1 Myotis brandtii
TAATTAAAAGCATCTGAAGATTAGTATTTTCTGAAATTGAATAACTATAAATAAATGAATCTTATTGTATAGCAAATTATAACTCTAAGAAAACAATTAATTTCAATAAATTTGGAACCTATTATTTTAGTGAGAAATATTCTAAGAAATAAAGACAAAAAAGAAATGTCGAATTTTCTCTAGCAGATTTGTTACTAGTGGCACTAGTATTTTTATTCTGAAAGTATTTGTATAGAATGCAACAAATAAGTAAATATATTAATGCAGTAAGGAATCAGAATCGTCACTATGAGAAAAGAGAAATACATACATGGAAGGAGAGCAAATGAGGACCCCTATGATAATGTGATAAATCAGGTTGATTTGGACAGGTAATAGCTGTTCAGACTACATTTTAAAGAAAGAAAAATATAATTAAAATGCTAAATGAAGACAGATATTTGCTTCAGAATTACTTATAGTAACAAAAATAAAATGGAAATTGTGTGACTATTCAAAAGTAAATGGATGGCAAATAATTAATATAATTTTAAATCAATAGATTATTTTTGAATGATAAATTGATAAATATATTTAGCATCATGACTATGCTTAAGACATCATGTTAAGTGAATGACTTAATGTCATTTACGCAAATTAATAAGTGACCACAGATCTTTTGGGAAATAAAGTCATGACTTTTTTGTATATCTGAAATAAGGCAGCGGTTCTCAACCTGTGGGTCGCGACCCCTTTGGTGGTCGAACGACCCTTTCACAGGGGTCGCCTAAGACCATCCTGCATATCAGATATTTACATTACGATTCATAACAGTAGCAACATTACAGTTATGAAGTAGCAACGGAAATAATTTTGTGGTTGGGTCACAACATGAGGAATTGTATTTAAAGGGCCAGAAGGCTGAGAACCCCTCAAGGCAATTTATTTACTTTCCATTTTTTTTCAAAGATTTTTTCAATCGTTTGATTTTTTATTGTAGTAAAATATAGCTGACATAAGATTTACATTTAATTATTTTTAAAGTATAGTCAGTATATAATATTATATTAGTTATATTAATTTCATCTGTACAATATAGTAATTTAACATTTTCATACCTTACAATGTGATCACCTTACTAATTCTAGTAATCATTTGTCACTGTACAAACTTATCACATTATTATTGACTATATTCCCCTTCACTTATTTCACCCATCCACCATTCCTCTCCCCTCTGGCAACCATCCCTTTGGCCTCTAAGTTTCTGTTTTTGTTTGTTCAATTGTTTTGCTTTCATAGATTCCACATATAAGAAGTTTTTTGTAGTAGCTTCAGATGGTGACAAAATTAAAGACAGATATTCTTTCCATTGCTCTCCCATCTTGATCATAAGTGATTGTTTATGCAAGCCCTCAGCTTTGGTAACTGGGCCTTTATTAAGGCAATAATTCAGACTGGCCCCTAAAATAATAGGTTTTCTCATCTCGGTCATACAATCAAAAGGATTTACTTAGAGACAAGGAAGCATAATTCTAGTGTTCCAATGTAGTGCTAGAATTAATTGTGGATGAAAGTTTTGCCACGTGCAACTAATACTAACTAATGCCCATAAAACAATATGTTTTGTTAGGATTAAACACAATATTTTTAATGTGCATGGATTCACCACAGCTTGAACTTATGTCTTGAGTTAACAAGGCCACACCTTATTTATTGCAGGAAGATGCCACCAACACAGTCCGATGAGACTCCTGAACTTCCAGCTCCCACTGCCTCTGCAACTATATGGTTTTGATTACATAGATTCCACATGATTTATTGTCTAACATTTTGTTGCCAGAGAAACTAGATCAACTTACAAAGGCAAAGCATGGTTCAGCTCAACATATTATTTTTCTTTTACAACCTCATAGTTTCTCGATTCATAATCTTGAATTGGGCATGAATATAGGTAAATTAAAAGCAGAATGTTTACGAACGTGATTAGGAGAAACGATGATTTTCAAGTTACTTGGAACATTTTAAGAATTTACTTAAAGATTTTAGAATAATGTAGAACAGTTAAGAATCAGGAAGAAATTATTTACAGAGCTAAGAATTGATATATTGTGACTTTTTGTATTTTGCGCACAAGAATAATTTTATCTTTTTAATGGAAAAATAAGAAGACTAGCTATACTTCCATGGTACTTCAAGTGCTCTACAGCATCCTTTAAATAAATTATCTGACTTAAGAACGATCAACTGTAACCATGAAAGTTTGAGCAGTTGGCCATAAAATTAAATATTGAGTGTTATTGCTAACACAATTTATTCTTTAATATACTTTCCAAAAATTCTATCAACCACTAAGTCATATGAAATATCTCAGTGATCTATTTTTAGTTTAAGTTCTGTAAGAATAATTCTTTTTCAATATTATGCACTGATAATTTATTTGACAGCAATACGAACTTTAACAATGTTTAAACAAAATTTTATTATCATTATTCAGGTATTCCATATTCTTAGGTACATGTAATGTTAATATTACATCTTAAATTAATATTTTTAGATTTTCATCTGGTATCCATATTTGTAAGTAAAAAAATGTAGACAATGCCTTCAAAAGAATCGTTAATCTTCAAACAATACTGCATGAATGTAAACTGATTAAAACAGAAATATGTTTTCAGAGTCCCCCAAATAAATCTTTCTCATTAACTCCTATTTTACAAAGTAGATATTTACCAAATGGTAAAAATAATCAAGCCTATATTTAATTTCCCAAATTATTTGTATATATCCCAACCCGTGAGACTTCTTTTCTAACTCACTAAATTTACACTAAGACACTGTAAGGGTAAAAGCAAATGTAATTCATACACAGATAAAAAAACGACATTTAATTTCAACTAAAGACATGAAATGTAATATTTAATTAACATTTGTAAAAAGAAAAGTTATGTTGGCAAACAATTTAAACCAGCTATTACCAATCCTAAAACCCCTAGTAAAGAAATGTTCAATGTAAAAATGGAAATATTACCTAGTATTTTCAAAATATCTATAGTAATAAAAGTGTAATATGAAAATCAACCGAATGACCGAACAGCAGAACAACTGTCCGGACAACTCTCCGTACAACCCTCCGTACAACCTTCAGATGACCACGCTATGACAGGCACTGGCACCAGGCCAGCCAAAGGAAGGTGCGATGTGATTGCCCCATGATTGCTCCACAGAGAGAGGCCCAAGCCACCGGTCATCAGGGTGATCTATTGGAGGGGGGGGGCTCCACAATCGCCCCAAAGAGGGAGGCCCAGGCTACCCGCCTGGCAGCGCTGAGCTGGTGAGCAGGGCCTCCCTCTGTGGAGCCATCGATGGCAGATCCCTGTAATTGATGGCCCCACAGAGGGAGGCCAAGGCCACTGGCCATCAACGCTGTGGTGGGTGTGCGGGGCCAGCCAGCGATCACCCTGCAGAGGGAGGCCCAGGCCAGCCAAGCGATTGCACCCTATGCCTGTTGTCTGCAGAGGTAGATGACCAATGGCGGGGAGGGGGGGGGAGGGTGACAGTGCCGCACAGATGGCAAGCAGTGGCAGCAGTGGGGGCGGGGCCAGCTGCCCGCAGCCAGGGGAAGGAAAGTCCTGATAGGCCCTGATAACCGGCCAGGCCTAGGGACCCTACCCGAGGGGTGGGGTCCAGGGAGAGGGCGCAGGCCGGGCTGAGGGACACCGCCCCGGCCCTGCATGAATTTCATGCACCTGGCCTCTAATAAATAATAAGCAAGCTTTTTAAAAAAGTGGTCAAGGTATGATGAAAAAAGAAAACTTTGACAGAGAGTGAAATGCCTGCCTAATATAGGTAGCAAATGTAAATACCTAAGGGAAGAAGTGGAGACTACAGCTGATATAGCCAAGAGTCTAATTTGTCAAAGGACCTAGACTTCAAGTCTATTAAACATCTGCATAATCACCTTTAGTTTTAGGGATAACAATAGCTACCAGTTACAAAGTGCAGACTATAAAATACATCTTATGGCCTTTAACCCTCCTAACAACCCCGGGAAATTGTATTATGAACTTCATTTTATGATTGAAGAAATCAAGATATGCCGAAGTTAGGTAAATGACTGTGGCCAAAGTGAAAGCCTAGACTGCAAGGCATAGCATCTCTCTCTCTCTCTCTCTCTCTCTCTCTCGCACACGCACACACACACACAAACACGAACACACACACTCCTACAGGGGAACCAGGAAGAAGTTATCCATGGCTTTTACAAATGACTGCTCCCTTTTAAATTAACCTCAATTCAAACTTTATCTTAACTTCAGATCCTTCCAGGAACCCAAGTGGCATCAATTTCAGACAAGTGATAAGATGTAAACCACGGCAAAGGGATCTCCAGAGAGAACTGTCACAGGAGTCTGATCCTAGTGGTTGTGCACCATGCATAATGCTGGCCTAAAGGTCACACTGCATTCCAGCTACTGTGGAAGTTATAAAATTCTTGTGTTTTGAATGATATATTGGCAATGCTGATGGTTTTCTGTTGTAGCCAAGGACTAAATCTGGGAAAAAATAAGTGAGACTAATGCTAATAGAGTTTAAAATTAAAAATAAATCAATATAATGCAAGATAAAATTCACCTGTATATTATCAAGTGATTTTTAAGAAAAAGAAGACTTTCCTAGTTTAGATTACCCAAGAACTTGGTCTTTAAACAACTTTAATTAGACATTTGCACTATTGTGGGAATAAGCCTCACTCTTAAACTGGTGTTCCAGCCACAATGTGGAGTGTAAAATTAATTTCTTAAGTATAGACTATAGAAACATTTACCAAAGTAAATTCAGCAGAACACTAATCCTTTGAGATGCTCTTGACAAAAAGGCCCATCATCAAAAAAGAATGGAAAATGATCCTAATCCATGTCCAACACAAGAAAGACTCTTAGAATTCCTATAACAACGAACCCCAGTATCTCCCAAACTACTCTCAGTCTCATAGCACATACTAGTATTCCAAGGAACTGTGTTGGCAGGAATGAGTTGATTGTTTCTAAAAAAGCATTCCCTGCCCCTGAGAGTAAATAATGTGACTCTTCACAGTGTTACTCCCATTTATGGCCAACAGTGATAAGCAATTCTTCCAGCCCCACTGGTCTTACCTGAAGTCAGTAATTTGGGGGTACAAATTGAAATATCAAGAAACATCTGGATGATGAAGTACAGAGAAAACATCCTGGTGTGTGAGACTGAAAGGTGAATTTTCTGACTTGTTAGACCCAATGATCCTGTTTCACTGTTAAATATCAACAAATACAGTGCAATTTTTCATCTCCTAGAAATCTCTATGGACGTTAATTTCCGTTGTCTTAAAAAAAACCTTGTTTCTGCCATTAACAAAGATCTGTCAAGTGGCAAATACTTTATTACATTATTTTGACTTTTCATTGCTACTGTTTACATAGGATCAATAATATTTATTTGGGTTCTTGAGATTTCACATTTACTAGTAAATAGCTAAGAATGTTAACAGAATTTACCTTCTGGAAAGAGAGAAAACTATGGTGAAAGTATTCGTTCATTCTTACAAGTACCTACTGTGTGTTGGGCATCACATCCAAAGTCTACTGTTTAGGATTTCATGTTTTATGGTAAATAGAAGGAATTTAGAAAAATTTAGCTATTTTCCATTCTAAGATGATAAAAGTGAATTTCTCAGAATAAACTAGTACTTACTCTTAAATCTGTCCACTATAGCAAGCAGCCCCACACATTAGCATTACTCTATCACACATTATGGTTGGCTAACCCATTTCAGGTAGGTACATTATTTCATTTTCACAATAACTCCAGGGTAGACATGAATATTACCTTAAGTCCCCAGACTTTTCCTCCCTTTACACCTTGTGTCAAATTACATTCTAGTTTTCCCCCAATTGGACCATATGTCAAATTATATGCCAAATTACTTTAGAACCTAAACTGCAAAAAGAAAGCAGTTCAAGTAATATAGATGCTTAATTATCAAATTCGCTGAGTGCTAAAAAGCTTAAATTAAAAGTGAACCTAAGGTAGGCAGTGAGTTAAGTAGCAATGAGTGAGCTCCTAAAGCATGTCCAATGTTACGATTTGTCTTGTTACCAACCATAGTCCTATTCAGCAGACAACCCTATCCAGAAGGTGTTATCACTCCCACAGAGAAACCAAGAAACCTTCCTGTGATCTCTCAGGTAATTTGTTCACTGGGATTTGATCTGGATCTCTTCGATCCCAAAACCTGTTCTTGCATTTCAAACTAGAGCTTCAGATTTTGCTTCAACAGCTCAGGGTGCAGAAAAAGATGCCAAGCTTCCTTACTAAAAGTAAATTGCTCTAAAATTATTTTGATTGTGGGGGAAATGTACTCAACTGCAAATCTGGACAGTTTTCTAAATAAGATCTGTAAGTCTCAGTAGAATGGTCCTCTGAGGGCAGGTATTTGGCTGCAAAGATCAATGTGCTTCAAGTTTATTTTTCTCCAGTTAATACATAAAAAATAGATTTCCTCCGGTAGTTTTAAATATCAGAACTAAATGCATTTTATCATTGAGTCCTTACAGCAACCAGATAAAACAAACATGGAGATTATTTCCATAATGCAGATGGGAAACTGTCTGAGAGATGTGGAATAACTGAGTTATATAGCCAGTTATTGGCTTTGAGGCTGGCAACTTGACCCAAGAACTTGTGTACTTGATGTCTATAAGCCCGTAGGCACTTAAAATGCATAAAGACACATATTGGGTGCTCTGGAGTAGTATGGATGTGCTGATAATAAGAGAAAAAAAACCACCTTTCTGCAATAAAGGCACTCTGAATAAAATAATGTTTACTCCTGAAACGATCCCCACACATGTCTATCCACTTTGACAATCATATTGATTATAAAATAAAGAAAAAGTCAACGTATCCACATTACATCAATTGTGAAACAATCCTACAGTGCTATTCGTTTAGAAAAGTAAACCATAAGCTTGGTTTTACAATGTAATGAGGAAATACTGTTTTGGACTCGATGTTTGTCCTCTAAATTCATTCGTTGAAGCCCTAATCCCGAGTCCTTCAGAATGTGACTGTATTTGGGGACAAGGTCTTTAAAGTGGTAATTAATTTAAAAGGAGGTCATTGGAGTGGGCTCTAAGCCAATGTAACAGATGCCCTCATACGAAGAGGAAATTAGGACACTGATAGGTACAGAAGGAGAAATATGTGGAAACAAAAAGAGAAGATGACCGTGCACAAGTCAAAAAGAGAGGCCTCAGGAGAACCCTGCTGATGCCCTGATCTCAGACTTCCAGCCTCCATTTAAGTGGCGCTCTCTTTACTTAGAATAATGGTTCTCAAACTTGGCTGACTACAGGGCTCTCTGGGGAGCTTTAAAGAAAATATTGGTGCTTGAGCCCCACACTAGATGTTTTGATTTAATGGATCTGGGTGTGGTCTGGACATCGAGATTTTAAAAGCTCCCCAAGTGCTTCTCATTCCTCTATGTTACATAGAACCCAAGATTGAAAACCCTGGCTTAGAGAGCAGTCCGCTAGGTAAAATTAATCTAAGAAATGAATATCAGATATATCCACAAGGTGGCATATTATTGCATTTCAAAGAATTAATTGCAAAATGTTTCCAAAATGCAACTGGGTACCATTGCATGTAGAATCAGATTTAGATGCAAATTATGTTAGACAGAAGCACTGATAACATGAGCCACAACCTTCTAATCCTGTCTTCAACAAGGGGTCCACTCTGGCCAACAATGAGAATGCTCTTGGCTGCCGGGTCTTTCACCCACTATTCCCCCTTGACAGAAATGAGGGCTCCCCATTCCCGCTCCACTACCCTTCAGGGCCTTTTGAATTCTTTGGCAAGTAGGGTACTAAAACAGATGCTTGCTATTACACAAAGCATAGAGTCTTTATTCAGACATGCATGTGTTCAGTTCCTTGTCTTTTACAGATGGGCACACTTATACACTGAGCAACTGCTCCAATTTAATTGTTGATAAGAGACATATCAATCTCTTCTCAAATCTGGGAATGTATACTAGCATCACAAAAAGATTTAGCCTATTCTTGATTGCTTTAAAAAGGTAAAAAGCTTTTAACCATTAGAGAAAATTTGCTATATTTAAATGGTATCTTTAAAAATTTTCTCTTGTCCACTAGTGAATGGCCAAGAGGGTTAGGGGCAGGTAGATAAGGCAGAAGAGTTTTAAAGGCAGATATTCAAGGGAACCATTTCTTGCCCCCTCCACAACCTGATATTTCTGCTATCAAATCTCTGACTAGTTGTATAAGGGTTTTTGTTTCCAAGGAAACCACTGACATCTATGGAATTCAAGGAACATAAAAAAAGAACTATGCCATATAATTTACATCTGGAGATAAATGTGAATAGCTAGCTGTCAAAACCATTATACACACACAGATAATTCTGTGATTTTTTAGCCCTATTTTTCTCCATCTAGCAAAGATGTAAATAAATACATATTTGAAATGACAAAATTAAAAACAAAAACAAAAGACAACTATTGCACCATATCAGCTAAATTAAGAACTAGTTGAAACCAACAATATAGACCAAAGGCAGGTCTCTTCAGCAATTGAGTGAAAAATATAGAAACCTTTATTTTGCTGTGTAAAGGGTTTTCTTCTTCTTTCCTAAATCTCAAACATCTACATCAAATTTTATGACTGCAGCTTCCCACAATGGTGAAATGTGTTCAAAGTCAGGGAGACAGCGTCCGATCAGAAAAGGGGACAATAAATAAAGCACTCATTTCAACTCTAGGCCTCATGGATGATTAATTGAAACCGCTGTTGTATAACATCCAAATAACAGCTCATTATGAGATTTATATATTGGCATCCAGATTCCATGAGGAGCCATTTGAGATTTGACAACCCTTAAATAAATAACCCATTTTGAATATTAGCAGGAAATGCTGAGGATATATGGGGAAAATTTAAAGCATATATAAAATGGTATCATCAGTAAAATTACAAGAATGCCAAAGTGAAAAAAAAAAAGGCAAGAAGGAAATTCCACCTTTTATTCAAAATGACTATTCCCTCCTTCTTGAAATTCTTTTTTCAGGTGACCAGGATATGCTCTCTCCTGCTTCGTATTCCTCCTCATCAGCTACTCATTCTCACTTGCTTCCTTCTTTTTAATTGTGGTAAAATATACATGCCATAAAACTGACCGTTTCAATGATTGTCAAGTGTACAGTTTAGTGACATTAGGTGAATTTACCTTTTTGTGTTGTGCAACCATCACCACCTTTCATCTCCATAACTTTTTAATCCTGTCTACCTGAAAGTCTGTACCTATCAAACAATAACTCCCCATCCTCCCTCCCCAACCCCATGGAATCTGCCATTCTATTTTCTGGCTCCATGAATTTACTCTTCTAGGTATCTCATAGAATATTTGTCATTTTGTGTGTAGTTTATTTCTCTTGAACACTGTCTTCAAAGTTTATCCATATTATAGCTTGCATCAACATTTCACTTCAATTTTAAGGCTGGATCCATTGTATGTATATGGTATACTTTGTATATCCATTCATTAATGATGAGTGTTTGAGTTGTTGGTACCTTTTAGCTATTCTGAGTAATGTGCTATGAATACTGGTGTGTCACAAGTATCTGTATGAGGTCCCTGCTTCCAAGTCTTTGGGAATATTCCATTCTCAAACTCTTTTACTGATTTCTCCTCATCTCCTTAAAGTCTAAATGGAGGTGCCAGGGTTCAGACATCAGACCTCTTTCTTTTGTACCTATATTCCTTAGGAGACCTCACTTGGCTTTGAGCTTTAAATAATCAAAGTTATAACTTCATGGCCAATATTTCCCCTGAATTTCAGATTTGTACGTCCAAATATGACATTATCGGGTCAAGTTTAATTAGGCATCTCAAACTTTAAATATTGAAAAACCAAACTGGATTTTTCTGTGTAAGGGTGCTTCTTCCTTCCTGTCTCAGGACATGGCAACTCAATTTTTCCACTTTCCCAGGTCAAAACACTGTGAGTTGTCCCTGAATCCTTACTTTTTCTCATGCCTCACATCCAGTGCATTAACAAAGCCTGTGGTTCAACCCTCAAAACATATTCAGATTCTCACATGTGTCTCTACACCTCTTGGTCATCATCAACACTGCCCAGGATATCTGCAAAAGCCATTTAGTTGGTCTCTCTGATGCTTCCTTTGTCCTCTGTGGTCTACCCTCAACACTGGCCAGTGATGCTTTTAAAAGCTAAAGTCAGATCTTGTTTCTCCTCTACTCAGAAACTTCAATTTCCTTCTCATTTCCCTAGAGAAAAGCCCAAATCATTAGCATGGCTTATGAAGCCCAAAACAATGCGGCCCCTGGCCCCCTCTCTGACGTCATCATTCTTTCTGTCTTGAACTCCACTGTAGCCACACTGGCCTCCTTGCTATTCCTCAAATATGCCAGGCATGTTCCTACCTCAGATCTTTTGCTCTTACAATGCCTTCTTCCTGGAATACCCCTCCTTCCCTTAATTCTTATTTCTACTTACATGACCTCACCTCGCCAAGAGAACTTACTCCAGATGGCTCTACAAAACAGCAAGCCTCTTCACAACTCATGGTTAATCCTGTCTGTCCTGCTTTATTCCTCTCAGTGGGACTTATCTGTTATCTGCCCCCCACCGCCCCCCAAGGGGTGCCAGAGCCTGTTCACATGGTAGAAGCTGTGGTATACACTGCTTTCCAACTCTGTGTTCGGTGATGTCAGGTTGTGGTTAAGAATATTTACCCAAAGGAAATTAGGGAACACAACAAATCAGTGAATTATTTCCTTCCTTCCTTCCTTCCTTCCTTCCTTCCTTCCTTCCTTCCTTCCTTCCTTCCTTCCTTTCTTTCTTTCTTTCTTTCTTTTTGAAACCCAGTTTACCAGCACACCCCCACTTCAAAATAGGATGTTATATGAGAGCAGAGCTGTGTGTCTTTTTTGTTCATTGCTATTTTCCCAGTGCCCAGAACAGTGCCTGGCAAAAACAGGCACTCAATGACCCTTTGTCAGATCAATAAAGAATGAACAGCCATCATTTCCGTATAGGACTTAGGAAAACAGAACCTGATGAATTTTTAAGATTTCATTTTATTCTAACCTATCTTATGTGATTCTGGTGACACTATATGCCACCTCGAATTTAACTGTGACATGGATATTTACAAGGAATCCGTATTCAAAGGAACATCACACATCTGCAAGAAACTGTCCTTTGCCAACAGAATGCACTGGTTAATTGTCAGCTCAGCATATGGAGCAGTTTTCTTTGCCCAAACACAGTTTGAAAGTAAAACTACAGAACTATCCTTCAATGATATTGCTGCAAGCATGGAGAGCTGAATGTCTGCAGCGTTGAGTTTCATGTACTAAAAACTGGAAGAGCCGCTAAGCCAACCTAGAATTGCTTTCAAGAAGCCTTTTGTCCTTTCTTTTCTTTTTGTTTGCATAGCTCCTTACCTTGCTTAGACTGTGACCTGGTTTTTTAAGTTCACCTGCTTTGCTATGACCAAGGCAAACCTGCTGGACATGGATTTTATAATCTGTAAGACGGAGTGCCTTGACTTGATTAACTTCTCATTTTAGTTGGAACCAAGGGTCGACAGAACGCATATACCTACCATCATGTATTCTCACCCCCAACTTCATAGATGAGGAAGTAGAGGCACAAAATGAAAGAACAACTTTCTTAAGCTCCTTAATGGCAGAGCTTGACACCGAGCCCCTATCTAGCCTTTTCCATTCCCATTTACTGTTCAATACATCTTGGGTTGAAATACTTCCTCAGAATCCTGAGGATAAAGAAACTTTCTTTGCCAGCATCATTTCTGAAACCTTTCTGACATGGCCGATAGCAAAACCATACACTTTGTGCTGTGACCCAGAACACACACTCAAGTACATGAAAAAAAAGTTTCACAAAACACCTTGCTCTGCATAAGACACTGATGTTTTTCATTCTAGTCAGGCATATTCCATTTGATTAGTTCTGCCCATGAGCCACTAAATTGATCTGCAGGGTCAGGAACCACTAGTAGATCAGAAACCATAGTGATAAACTCTCTTCTTAAACAGCAAAGATCCTTTTGAAATGAAGATCTAGAGAGCATGTGTTTACAGCAGTGATTTCTAACCACATGAATTTTTAAAACATGCAATACCTGACTATTTAGTCAGAGTCACTGAGCTCTTTTCCCTTAGATTATCAAATAAAAAAAAAATGACAACAGCCAATGTAGCAATAGCCGTGTGGTGTGAATTAATCAAAGTTATACATTTTTTCAGATTGGCAAAAAATATAAGATATTATTGGGTGTGCTGCAGAATTTTGGTAGTTAGTTTATGTGTGTCAGGAGATGAAAAAGCTTGAAAATTGCTAGTCTATAGCATAGACGAGATGTACTACAATAGCACCTTGACCTCTACCTGTCCCTCATCAGCTTGAGAGGGAGGGAGAAAGAGTGAGAACATGAAAGGAAACATAAAAAAAAATGTTAGATTTCAAAGGACAAGATAGATGTCTTTAACATTTAGCTTTTACCTTTGGATAAAAATCTCCCAACCGATCTTCTTTTTTTTAAATTTGAAAAATTTCAAAATTGGTAACATGAACAAAGGCCGTATGCAGAAAATCCTATCGGGAGTTTATGTATTGTGTTGGGAGTTGACATTTAAAATCCATTAACTGAGTAACGCATAGAAGCTTTTCCATTTCTTACAAATGTTACTTCAAATCACAGCAGGCACAGAAAACAGTTCATCTCAACTAGATCATGAATTTTTATATAAGAAGAAGCTGTGAAAAACAGAAATAATACGAATGCGTAGATAAATATTTGCGAGGTGCCTGGGTCTTTTGATAAATAATTTCTGCTCCACAAATGGTCTTCTTTTATGGTCTGTGAGCCCCCACAGAAAGTCTTCTAGGCAATCTGTCTTCCTTTGCATTGCCTTCCGCCCTAAGATTCTAAGCTTTTCTCACTCCATACTGATGCCTTTACACTTTCTAATCTTCCACTGCTAGTCCCTCTGCTTTCCTTCTAGTCAACTCCATGGTCTTCTCTTATTTAGTTTTCTTCCTTCGGGCCTTGCACCTCCTTCTGTGAGGTGGTTATTCTGCAATCATTCTGGAATACTCCAGAGGGAGCTCCTCTCTCTTTGGTCCTTGCCTTATAGAAATGCTGCTGGGGAAGCCAGGATCTGCCAGAGTGGCCTGCAGAAGATGCCCCCTTATGAGGGTCCCCAGGCTAGAAGGCATCCCTTTCAGCACCTTGGATGCCAGCTTGGTCATGTCTACCTTCATTACATGTTGGTTTTTTTTGTTTGTTTTTTAAATATATTTTATTGATTTTTTTACAGAGAGGGATAGAGAGTCAGAAACATCGATGAGAGAGAAACATGGATCAGCTGCCTCCTGCACACCCCTTACTGGGAATGTGACGGCAACATGGTACATGCCCTTGACCGGAATCGAACCTGGGACCCTTCAGTCCGCAGGCCTACGCTCTATCCACTGAGCCAAACCAGTCAGGGCCATGACATGTTTTGAGCAGCTAAATGAGACATCACCTAAATCCATCACTCCCACTGAAATCTTCAATACATTCCAATCATTTTTAATAAATTCTGTTTTTATTTATCCAATTGAGCTTGGGTTTTCTTTTACCACTTAAAGATTTTTAAACTGATATGATTAGCAGCTTATTTCTTCCCCGTCAATCCACAAAAGCCCTTTCAGCCAAGCCCCTGATCCAATTTCTCTTTATAAGAAACTTTTCCAAGTTAAGTGAGCAAAATGAAAACCAAATGCAAATCCAACATGAAGCTTTTAATAATAATATATACAAAAATAATGACAATAATACCAACAAGAGTGGTTAATATTTAGTGAGGATTTATTATATAGTAGCGATAAGTTAAGGCAGTGGTGCTCAAATTTTGCTGCAAATTTACTTTTCAAAACTGATGTGCATGCCACACTTATATCAATTAAATTCTTCCACCACCAGAATGTCTGGGGGTGGAGAACAGGCATCAGCATTTTTTTAAAAAGTTTTCCAGATCGTTCCAGGGGCAGATAAATTTAAGAACTCCTCTGCTAAAGCTTTGCTAGTGAATTATCATTTAATCCTTATAGCAATGATATAAAATACTCATCTATCATCATCATCATTATTACTAGTAATAATATCATGACTTAACCAATGAGGAAGAACTCTGAGTCTCAGGAAGGTCACACATAATATGCCACAGAACCCAGCTTTGAAAATATGACAGTCGATTGAGGTTCTTGAAAACCAGCAAGAAATCGAAAGGGGCAAGAGTGAAGAACATGGAAAATCCACAGAGAAAGCAGTCTTTGGTGGAAATGCAGCAAAAGCTAGAGTATTCCTAGTGTCTAAGACTGTCTTCAAGAGATGCATTTTAGGATCTAATAGCGGTTTATCAGCTGAGCACAGCTCTGTTCATTTGTCATCATTCCATAGCCATTTATCAAACCACATCCATACATGAAGCACAACCGGTAGGCAGGTTGGGGGCTGCAATTAAAAAGACTGAAATGAAGCCTGAGACTCTGTGTAGCTGAGGAACTGACTTGGACTCATGATGCCTGGGGCTATGGGGAGGGGGATAAAGTGTAGGCAACTGTCTTTAACAAATACTGAGAATGAAATTTCAAGTCAGGCCAATAAACTTGAATTAAAAGGCAAACTTTATTACAATGTTACCAATATAGCTCTAACAGGCTTATAAGAAACTTGGCTGAAATATTGTTGGGAGAAGAAAAAAATATTCTTTCCTACACTACAAACTGTGAACAATTTTGAATCATCAACAAACCATTAATGTTACAAAGTTGAAAAACTAAACTACTGAAATTCCATAATATTACTGAGATGAATGAAGTAATATACTGTTTTCACAGGAAACACCGATAGGAACTTTCTTGAAAATAACTTTGATTTTTCCTTCTTTTTCTTTCTCACATTTTCCTGAAGATAATTGTTAACCCCTTTTAGTAATGAAAGCAGCGTTTGGGTTCTTACTCTATGGCAAAATTTGCAAGCAAGGGCTGTGCTGTTATATATCTGAAGAAGAATAATTACAGGTGACTTTTTTGTCTTCCCGCATTGCCAGAGATAAAATAACGATACTCTTTGATTTCAAAGAAACTATTTTGACTTTTAAAGAATAAGACAAAAGTTGCAGGCAGATACTCAAATAGAAAATTGCTAGTTTGATGTCAATTTCCATGAAAGAGGCAAAAGCTACTGAATGGCACCTATACTTCCCTATTTGCCAATACTCTCTGTGCTAGAAAGGAAGTATTTAAAGAACTAAAATTGGGTTTAGGGGGGACAAATGGTGATGGATGGAAGCTGTACTTGGGGTGGTGAACACACAATACAGTGTAAAGATGATGTGTTGTAGTACTGTGCACCCAAAACCTGTATAATTTTGTTAACCAGTGTCACGCCAATTAATTAATTAATTTCCCACTTGGATGGTGAGTCAACATATCATGCTATACCCTACCAGATAATCTGTGTTAAAAAAATGTTTTGTTCCTTATTCAGCATGCTTAAACAATCTTCAAAAAATGAAAGTGCAAACACTGCGTTGAATATTTCTTCAGTGAGTTTTTCACACCAAAACAAACTGACATTCCACACCACTGGTCCCAGGTCTGCTGGTCTTCACTAGTAACTGTGCAGAAAGAACTCTTACACCCTTTGGGCTTCACAGATGGAATGATTTCAATTGCAAAGCATTTGAGGTATCAGGTCTTGTTAATCGTGTGTCAAAGATACTATTACTTATGCTTATGAGGTTCAAGAAATTTTGCAGGTAATTTCAAACACATTTTAGCTATGTAGAATTGCTCAGTAAGTTTGGCATTGTTATTTTATTCCAACAAAAATAAAGCAAGCCCCTATATCCAACTGCCTATATATTTGCTCAAGGTTTCTGTCTTTTAACAAAAGTGCAAGTGTTGAGGGCATGGCTTCTGGAACGATCGGCTGCTTTATTGTGTTTTACAACATCTACAACAGAGAAACTTTTAATTGGGGCAATTAATTGACGCTATGACACAGCTAAATAATCAAGGCAGCATCTGGTGCGGGCACAGCGCTCCGCTTCCTACCTTGGGAGCTTTGGCGTGTTTCCCACATCTGGCATCCTTGACAAGGCTGAGATCTAACAGCTCCGTCTCCTGGAAGGCAAAAATGTGAAACTGTTAAGCATCCACACAGATCTCTTTGTTTTCTTTTCTTTGTTTGATCTCTTTTCATTTACATCACTTTAAAAAAATAATATCTTGAGACCTGCCTGAAGTTTTCTCAGAAGTTGGGGTATTTTTCCTTTTATACTAATGATTTATTGAATTGTAATGGGAACAAAAAAAGATAGCAAACTTTTAACTACTCAGGTTAATATATATTCTATATAGTCTATTGTGGGTATAATGATGTGTGGCGTGGGCCCCTAGTCTATTGTACAAGGCATTCCCAAGTCCTGATGAATCTGGCCTTCTTGTTTTCCTGTTGAAAAATAATCTTAAGAGTCACTCTGGGTGTAAGTGAGGCCATGTGAGTGGGGTGAGGGATGAGGGGGAAAGGGTAGAAGATGATGCTCCTCCCAACAGCTCACAGAATACCCAGCTCACCTGGCCATGGTAAAGGAGATGAATCTGCCTCCCCTAGCCACCCCAACACAAGCCTTTTGCACACATGCCTTATACCTTGATCTTTTCCTTTATTTATTATACATTTCTGAAGACCTATAATATGCAAGTTACTCTAAAGTACAAGACAAAATATATGATTGCTTCTCTGGATGGACTTGCCATCAAATAGAAGACTAAGAAATGCATTTATTGAAGATCAAGGAGAAAGTGTCAATGTCAAACTTAAAGTTAACTGCTATGGAGGTCGGCAGAGCAAAGAGAGCTTTCCCCTATTGGCTCAGAGAAAAGTCCCTGGAGGAGTGACTGAGCATGGAGAAGGGAGGTGGGGAGGGAGGGGGCTTTTCTCAGCTGGAGGGTACAACATCAGCAAAGATTCAGAAAAGAAAGCACCAGAGGTTTGAGTAGAACCTTGAGGTATCCATGACCTTTAAACACTTAGAGAAGGAGAACACTGCAGGAGAAAGGGGTAGGGAGGAGGAGAAAAACAGAGAGACCTCCAGGAGTAAGAAACAGTAAGAGGAAAGGCATAATGGCATCACAAAATGGGACTGGCCTGGGAAACATTCAGCATTCCATTGCTGGGGCCCTGAACATGTGAAGAAAAGTCATAGGAGATGACACAGAAAGATGCTACAGCATACCTCTCAGTGGGCTGAAGGAAGGACAAGAACCAGTGCCTTCTCTTCTTTTGCTCATATTGATCTAGTTTGCTTTTCCCCATTTTTTTATTCTTTAACCCATTCCCAGTTGTGTGTGATTCTGTGGGAATCCTCCCATACCCTGAGGTGGACAGGTAACAAGCCAGGAAGGAATTTGCAGGATAAAGTAACTGGTGCCATGGTTCCTATAAGGCCACACCATCCACAATATTAAAGATCACCTTATAAATATTAGAAAACAAGAATATCGATCACAGGACTCAAGGCTTCACTTAAGCAAATCCTATATAATAAAAGCCTAATATGCTAAGTGTCCGGTCAGCCATTCAACCAATCAAAGCATAATATGCTAATGATATGCTAAGGCTGCTCAACTGCTTGCTATGATGTGCACTGACCACCAGGGGGAAGACACCAGTGGGTGTGAGCAGGGTGGGCGCTATCAGCGTGTGGGAGTGGGAGCGGGGCTGCCAGCAGACAGGGGGCCAGGGGCCACGACAGGAGGGGCTGGGTGGGGGCACGGAGGATGGGCCAAGACCTGCCCCATGCTCACTTCAGCCTCGTGGCCCACAATTCCTTTCAAGGTGCACGAATTTGTGCACTGGGCCCCTAGTGTATAATAAAGTCCTCAGACATGAGGAAGTGGTGCTTCTGGTCCAGGTTCTTTACCTCTACAGTGACATCAACCAAAACATTTGTTGGAAGAGGAGAAACAAGAACTAAGCTTGAAGACCACACTGAGTGGAAATTTGAGAAAGGAGAGAGCCCAAAGGCAGGGGTATTTGGAAGAAAGATGAGAGTGATAGTATGGAGGTAGCACTAACAGAAGAAAATAGAGGAGTTATAAACAACTCTGGGATTTCCACCTTCCTCACTGGGACTCAAAACTTTGGGCAAGATGATAGTGCATTATGGAGATGTTGGTTTGAGTCCCTCAAACCAACTGAATGCTGTAGTATGTTAGGTGCAGGCTAGGTACTGAGAAATCTCTCTCTCTCTCTCTCTCTCTCTCTCTCTCTCTCTCTCTCTCTCTCTCTCTCTCTCTCTCTCTCTCTCTCTCTCTCTCTCTCTCTCTCTCTCTCTCACACACACACACACACACACTCATACACACACAACCACAAAGAACTGATACCTGTGTTGAGATGCCCATGCAAAAAACCAATTCTTATACTCTAAAGGAGACATCTCAAAGTGCCCTGCAGACATGGGACATGAAGGGCTATGGCATCTTTTCAGCCAATTTATAAGAATTAGGAAGAAATTTTGCAGTCTTACAATTCTGTGTGTTTGGGGGTGGGGATGTCCAGGGAGAGGAAAGAGCAGGTGCAAATGCAGAGAGGTTACAAGTCACTCAAGATACACAGCAGAGGTGCCTAGAGAGTTAGCACAATCACTCCTAGACTCAGCAGTTGTTAACTGTGTGTTCTCTTTATAATTATTCATAAAATGCTGACGTTTATGTTTAATGCACTTTTCATATATGTTGCATGATGTTTTACATATAGGCAAAAAAAAAAACCCACACACATACACAAGGCATTTTTCCAATTTTATAGCAACATTTTCTATTCAGGAAAATGCTTCCCAGTTGAACAAACAATAGACGTAAATTTTACTTGTTTGTTTATACACACAAAGCCCAAATTGAGTTCACATGGAACTAGATCTTAGCAGGCATCATTATACAGTCTTTTATACTACACATAATGAACGCTGTTTTCTACTTTCTGCTCAAGAGGAAATGCTCATTCCCCAAGTCACAGAGGGGTAGTTAATGCCAGCTGCCCGAGGGATTCATTTCGACATCACAAAGACTGAGAAACTCGCCAGCGTATAACACTGTGTGTGCAGGAAAACCTCCATGGGGCTCTATCAATGTGGGTAATGTAGCATGGGAAAGACCCGGGTGGGAAATCTGCCCGTGGACTCATTGGGCAAGAAAGTGATGATTAAAATAGTGTCTCCCACTTCTATTAACATGCAGCAGCCACCCCTCGGGGGTTTCACTGCATCCTATTCTCTCCTCCACTAAAAAGAAAATGAGGAACCCAATGCACAGGACCACAAAACTGTTCCTTTTGTCATTAAAACTTTTTCTAGGTTAATTTTCTTGTGCTAACAGTTTAAACAAACCACTCTCACTATTAGAAAGCAGGGGAATGGTCCCTTTTTCAATTCATTTATGAATTACTGTTTTCCTTTAAGAAACAGAGGTCATGTGATTTTAAGGGAGAATAAGGGTCTGAATAAGGGCCCTAAAATTACCCAGTTATGTATTCAGCCAGTCGCCATACCATGCCCAGCATCAGTTTTATCATCTATAACATGAGTCTGATCATACTTCTCAAACCTTAGCCTGCGTGACAGTCCCCTGGGAGACTTAAAATACACATTGGCTGGCGCCATCCACCAGTTTCTGGTTCAACGGGACGGGGGCAGCCTGAGAACGTGCATCTCTAATAAGCTCTCAGGTGATGCTGATGCTACTTGTATGTTATTGTATGTTGTATGAAGAATCTATAATGGTCATCTATTTGTATATAATAGAACTGTCAAATAGAAATATCACACCTACTAAATATAAAAGTATGCCCAATTTCAGTTTAATTTGATTTAATTGAAGAAAAACAAGAGCCACCAACTCCTAATAAATGTCCATAGCATCAACTTGTACCCTATACAAGTAAAAGGTCTCTAGTTATTCAGAAATGTAAGCAACCACTGAAATCATTTTGTTTGATGAAAACGCTATACTATCTAACCTTTACATTCTACTTTATAACATCTTTAGAAAAGCAAAAGAAGGAAAATTTTTTAAAAATATATTTTATTGAATTTTTTACAGAGAGGAAGGGAAAGGATAGAGAGTTAGAAGCATCGATGAGAGAGAAACATCGATCAACTGCCTCCTGCACACCCCCCACTGGGGATGTGCCCGCAACCAAGGTACATGCCCTTGACCGGAATCGAAGCCAGGACCCTTCAGTCCGCAGGCCGACGCTCTCTCCGCTGAGCCAAACCGGTCAGGCAAGAAGGAAAATTTTGGTTCTCTCACTTCAAAGCTCACCCCACAATGGAAAGGGTATTGAGGTCCACAAAGGCCTGTGGGCTTCCTGGACTAATAAAAGAACAATGAACTAACAGGCCCCCTTCATTTTCAAGGTACACAATGCCCCCCATTAGGAGATCACACTCCTAGCCCCCCAAATACATCCAATTGAAGTGTTGACAGATGACAAACTTCCCCCTTTCTCAGTACTCATAAAGGTGAATCAACAGTAATCAAGAGTTTATTTTTGACATTTTGAATGAGTGATGAGAGAACTGAGATAAGCAAGCTAAGGAACGACTAAATTGACTCTGCTGTTTACTATTCAGCAGAAAGATTTTAATCCATCAGCTACAAGCACACTGTGAGGTAGATGAGCCATGAAATGCACTGCAAACTCAGGGAAGAATACAATTCAAAACTCAAGTCTTTTCCAGAATAGCTATTTCTGTGCTAAATTCCATTAGCTGCCCAGTATAATAACGTGCTTCAAGTTCACACAATATATAATCACAGCAGCAATTACAGTCATAAACATTTCACAAGGAAGATATTAATGGCTGGGTGTGTGTGAGGGGGAGGGGTGATTATGTGTACCTTCACATGGGGTATACTCAGTAAGTTGTTCAATCTCCATTTACCAAAAGTAGCAGACAGTAATATGTTTTACTGACAGTTCAACCTCCCTAAAATGCTCAGTATTGAAAAACACTATCTTATAGTCCTTAAAATGGAGGGATTTAATTTAAAGAGAAGCAGATGGCATAGACAACTCATTGTTCTTAGCTTTAGCCCACCTCTGAGGGAGTGAAAAATATGAGTAGGTACTTTTCCAAAGAAAAAATCCCTGCGCTCTGCTTCACTTGGTCTGGTTTCCTTTGTTCCCTCGCCTTGATTTCCATCTTTTCCTCCAGAATCTGCACTAGAGTCTCAGTGTAGGAAACACCAATGGAAATGAGATGCACAGTTCATCAATAACAACCACAGCGGAGAAAAGAGAACAGCGGCGCATCTGAATTTCTTTAAACAAACCTAGCATAAGTGGAGTGCGAATTTCATCAAACAAGGAGGCAGAAAACTTAACTGGGAATTGTCATTTGGAATCTACGCATTATTAAGTTACTACAGATGTCTGTGCCTTCTATGCTTGTTTGTCAAAGAGAGATGCAGATGCCAGCAAAACCTTCCTCATTGGGCTGCTGTTAAATCAACTGAGATATTAAACTAACATCTCCACTTAGCAAGCAGGGAGAACTGCAGACGGATACATTGTTAGGCTTATGATATTTCCAATTCCAAGTGAGAGAGAAAAGATCCTAGCTAGTAGAAAAGCCAAAAACAGGTGAAGGGAGGAGAAGATGGAAATCAAGGCACTTTGAGATGTCTCCTTTAGAGTATAAACCAAAATGTTCCTTCTTGCCCTGACCGGTTTGGCTCAGCGGAAATAGCATCGGCCTGCGGACTGAAGGGTCCCGGGTTCGATTCCGATCAAGGGCATGCTGATCATTTCATATATTTCTTTGTTATGGGGTGGGGCCACAACATTAGTAACAAAGAAACAGAATTTCCGGAGGATGAGGCCCAGAAATCAGGATTTTAAAAAGATTCCCAGGTGATTCTAATGTGCAGCCAAGGTTGAGAACCACTGCTTTATGGCAAATGTGAAGGGATGTTGCAGGTGTAATTAAAGGATCCAATCAGATGACTTAAATTTAACCTCAAGAGAGATGAGACTTTCAGAGAGGATCTAGAAGTGAGAGATTTGAAGCTGTGGCGATGCTGGCCTGATGACTATGTTGTTTATTGCCTATGAAAAGGGAAGGCCTCTATGAGCTAAGGGCCTCAGTCTTACAATGACAAAGGACTGAATTGTGGCAGCAACCTGAAGGAGGTTGGAAGAACTCCAACTGCAGATGAAAAGCAGCCTTGCAGACACCTTTCATGCAGCTTTGGGGGACCCTAAGCAGGTGAAACCCTGCCCCATTCAAACTGTAAGATAATAAATGTGTGTTGTTTTAAGCCATTAAGTTTGTGGTACCTTGTTCTGCAGCAATAGATACACAGGGCCCCAATTGTTTCCAAGTGCTAACGTATTTAATTAGAAAGGAATGGGGATGAATTTATATATCTTGGCACTCTAACCCAGCATAAAAATGACTGCAATGCTGCTATCTTTCTTAAACACAGCCAACGTGAAACAATTATTATAAATGAATCATAGAATTTCGGAATTGAAAAATATTTCAAATGAGGAAATTGAGTGCCAGAGAAAATATATCAATTGCCCCAAATCACTGAAACTGGGTAGAGAATAGAAAAAGAATCCATTTACTCCCAGATGTATTTTTTGCCCTAAAAGATTATTTTTTAGTATTGATAAAATAGCAGGAGTATTAACTGAGTAATACAAATGAAAGAAGGAGCACATGTCTTTGTTCATGTAAAAGAAAAGCCATCTGGATAAATAGAATGCAATGCTAGTTTCCAAAGACTGTGTCTCCAAAAGGCAATATAAATTGTATTGGCAAATTTCTAGTTAATTTTTTTCTTTGTAGATAATCAGAAAGATAGTTCAACTTCTGGTTATGCAATAGCCAAATTTCCTCCTTCTTAACCTTCTTCTCTAGCTCCCTGAGAAACTTTTATATATTCATCTAAGAATGAAAGTTGCTTAAGTTGAAAGTTAATGTAGCTAAGCATAAAATTATATCCATAGCATCAAAGCTTTATTAAGATATAGAATTAATAAAACAATTGTAATAGCATTTATGTGTATAACCTGATGCATCTATGACTATGGTGAGAACACACCACACAATTTCCAAAGTCCTGGAGTATATTATATCTAAAAATAGCTTCTTGCAGTTTTTAAAAAATGATGAATGAAAAGCATGTGAAATTTAAAATGATAGTAATTGGCTGTACTTTAACCTTATTTGGTTGACATAAAAACTGAGAAAAAAGGCTTCATAATCACCATGGAAAATATATATACTAAAGAAGTCAGATATATACTAACGAAGACTAAAAAATATATATCTAAAGAAGACAGATATCATGAATATATTGGATATTATAACCAATATGCTTTATTTTCCTAGTTTTTTAGTTGTTATTTATTAACAGGCATCTTATGGAGGGATTCACTGCATTTTTATGAATAAATAATGACATTGTATTGGTTAAGGTTTCAGAGGTGTGTTTTTTTTTATTGTAACTGTACTGATAAAGAATGCATTGCCACAGTTTTCTATAAGTCTGTACTCAGCAAAAGTCCTCATTTCAGGCTAATCAGATTAGCTAGAAACAGCATCCATCATTTGACAAATAATTTCATAAGTGCTGAAAACTGGATGAGCACAGAATTCGATTTCCATAAAAGGTCTCTTGAAAAGAAACATGGAAATTATATCGATTAATCAGGCAAATAAGCTATTTCCACTTGAAAAGACTAGATGATTTAAACTTAGCAAGTTTTTCCCTTTAAGTCATCTAAAAATATTATCTCTGGACTATACTGACTTTACTATGGCTGAATAGCCAGACAAGCTTTTATAGCTGGTAGCACAATCTGCTTCTAACTCCTTAATCTTGACCTTAATGCAATATTTGAGCATACCATTTATCTGCCTACATGACTTAAATTCTTTAATTTCTCAAGACCAGTGGTTCTCAATTTGTGGTCCCTGAACCAATAGCATCAGCATCAACATCACATAGGAACATATGAAAAATGCAAATTCTCAGGCCCTACCCTAGGCCTACTAAATCAGAATCTCTGGTAGGACCCAGAAATCTATTTCAATTAAGACCTGAAGTGATTCACATGTAATCTTAAATTTGAGAACCTGTGTCCTAGATATTAAATGAAGACAACAGCTGCCCATGAAGAAGGCTGATTCACCAGGGCTAGAATTTGTTGTAGGACATCAGATAAGCTGCCTAGATCCATTCAAGAAATAACTAAATCAGAGCCCTGAAAGCAATTAGAGAACTGACAGTAAGACAGTTGGTGAAAAGTCTTCTTCAGACTACTTTGTTTGTCAACAGCATCAATATCACTGTAAACTGAAGCAGCTATTTCACATGGGGCCCAGGAGGCTAGACCAAGTCAAGGAGAGATTCCAAAGATTCTTCGGGCTATTTCCAAACGTCCTGATTCAACCTCTAGGTTTGAGACACCTGAGCTGGCAACTGATGTGTTTCCTTTTCTCTTTAATCACCCAATCATGACGTGTCTGGTGACTTCAAGATTTTCTGAGGTATACAAAGTGGCACTTATCCTTCCCTTCCCTAATAGCCACTTTGTAATATCCGATCAGATAGTCTCATGTTTCTCCTTCTCCTATTTACTCCAACATGTATCGCAAATTTTTCTACCCAAAGGTTTGAATTTTGTTCTGCCGTGGCACTGCCTGTGTTCTAGCAAACACAGGATTAAAAAAAAAATACTAATGCTTCAAAGACATTCTAAGGCTTTTTTCTTTTAAAACCTGTGATTTATGGAAATGAAACAACACACTTTTTAATGACCAATGAGTCAAAGAAGAAATCAAAAGGGAAATTAGAAAATATGGAGACAAAAAAAAAAAAAGAAACAATATACCAGAACTTATGGGATGCAGCAAAAGCAGTAACCCCAGAATTCTGGTGACCTTTTAACCTCACTTAAAATCCTGAACATACAAGGTATTAAATTATCTTCCAAAATTAGATATTTTAAGTTGACAAATGTGCACGAATGTCTTTTTCTTTTCTCTTCAAAGAAGACTTGCTTCTTAAGATCATTTTTGGCTTACTGGCAAGGCAATAGGAATACAATTGTCCTTTTTCCAATGCTCATTTATAGGAATAAGGACTGGCTGTGTCTATGGGGAGTATGGTACTCAATGAATTTTCTAGAGAAGAATATTCACCGGGTCAATCAACAAATCATCCTCAATGCCCTGCCTATGTGCTGTATAGTCACCAAAAGTAAACCCCTTTTCAACTGTTGATCAACCTTTACACATAATGAAAATACACACAATGTATATCAAGAACTATAAATGAATCACTCGGGTGGCCTGGCTCAGTAGTTGAGTGTCGACTTGTGAACCAGGAGGTCACAGTTCAATTCCCAGTCAGGGCACATGCCCAGGTTCCACACTCATTCACCAGTTTGGGGCTTGCAGGAGGCAGCCGATCAATCATTTTCTCTCATAATTGATGCTTCTATCTCTCTCTCCCTCTCCCTTCCTCTCTGAAATCAATCTACACTAATAAAAGAGAAGCATGCAAATTGGTGTCACTCCGCTACCCTTCCCATTGGCTAATCAGGGCGATATGCAAATTAACTGCCAGCCAAGATGGCGGCCGGCAGCCAGGCAGCTTGAAGCGAACATGAGGCTTGCTTGCTTCAGTGACAGAGGACTCCAACGTTCCCCGCCTGCGGCTGCTGGCCTCTGA
>NW_005367209.1:2829813-2858624 GCF_000412655.1 Myotis brandtii
ATCGACCCTGCCTTGAGTGTGACAGGGGGCGGTGCCCCAACCCCCCAATCGGCCCTACCCTGAGCGTGACTAGGGGTGGCATCGAAACCTCCTGATCCACCCTGCTCTGTGCATGACAGGGGGTGGCGCCCCAACTCCCCAATCAGCCCTGCTCTGAGCCCAACCAGGGACTGCACCTAGGGATTGGGCCTGCCCTCTGCCACCCGGGAGCAGGCCTAAGCCAGCAGGTCGTTATCTCCCGAGGGGTCCCAGACTGTGAGAGGGCACAGGCCGGGCTGCGGGACCACCCCCTCCCCCCCTGAGTGCACAAATTTTTATGCACTGGGCCTCTAGTCCTATATAATAAAAGGCTAATATGCAAATCGACCAAACAACTGGTCACTATGATGCGAACTGACCACCAGGGGGCAGATGCTCAATGCAGGAGCCTGCCCCCTGGTGGTCAGTGTGCTTCCACAGGGGGAGCACCGCTCAGCCAGAACCTGGCCTCATGGCTGGAGAGCCTAGCGGTGGTGATGGGAGCCTCTTCTGCCTCCACAGCAGCACTAAGGATGTCCAACTGATGGGCATCAGTCGGACATCCCCTGAGGGCTCTCAGACTGCGAGAGGGTGCAGGCCAGGCTGAGCGACCCCCCTGAGTGCACACATTTTGTGCACTGGGCCTCTAGTATATATATATTTAGAGAACTATAAATGAGTCAAAACATTCACTGAATCCAAGGTCATTTTCCAGTTACTGGGGAAATTCTCATAAAGCTCCTGTAAGAAACTCTTTTGATGGCCACTTGGATCCCTGCTGGTCTCCCTTTCAGATACCCATCCCAGGTGTGCTTACTTCCCTCCTAACAATTGACATCTGTGGCTACCTGGAGCCACTTCACCCAGATGCACAGACAGAACATAAGAAGTACCTAGGAGGCCATTTCCCTCAGGGAGCTCATAGCTCCTAACTGACAGGTGCAGGAGCATGAAAGCCCAGTAAACTTGCCTTGGGGCAGAAAAAACTCCCAGGTTGAGGGTAGGACCTCACCTGAAAGCTCACCTTTGGTTGGCTTCTTTCCCTTTACCGTCCTGTTTCCCCGACTTTCTTACATGGTCTCCTGGACCCCTACGTTAATAAATCTCTTGCATACAACCATTTGCACTTGGGTCTGTTCAGAGGACAGGATTCAAAACAGCTATCATTTGCAAATAATCAACTTAGAATATAATGTTAAACTTAAAAGTATCCTGAATCACACATAGACTACTTTTAAAATCAAATTTTTATATTAATTATTGTCTTTGGCTTTTCATATATTTCTGTATATTTTTTGAATTCTTTTTAAATTTTCTTTGAAAACAGCTTTAAGCGTTATAATATATCCAATAAATAAACATTCTTTGAGACTGAGTTCTCAATCACTGTACATGGCATTTTATCTCATATCATCCTTAAACAGATTTTAAATGATTTTTAGCATTTCCTGGGAAATAGCCATATGAGTACATGAAAAAAATTAAAAGTTATGACAATCATCAGCTTACCTAATTCCCCAGAGTTCATTTTTATCATATTTAGAGCTAAAAAAAAATTTGTTCATATCCACTATATTTTAGGTCACTTTTTTTTGGTGAAGATATATTTCATTTTCAACCACCTAATCCAGCTTCCCTTCTTTAAAAAAATTTTTTTTAATTACTCCCAGATAAAATTGTCATTGGTAGAATGCAGGACACAATTTCTTTGCATGCTCTCCTTCCTTCCAATCAGAACATTCTACATTTTAGTGTGTCCTTTGTAAATATAGTTAAGGAAAAATATAATTGTATTAGAATTTTTCATCAAGGGCAAAACAGTCATAAGAAATAGTCATTAATTTCCATGGCCACTTCAATATTACCTTCTGGTGTGTGAGATATCTGCTTGTTCCAGATCATGTTCTCAGAGAATCACATTTTTTTAAAAAAATTACCTTTGTTGCTTAAAGTATTACATATGGCCCCTCCTTTCTCCAGTATGACCCCCTCTACCCCACACCTACACCCTCCCCTCCACCACTACTATCTGTGTCCAGCGGTTATGCATTTGGTTAATCTCTTCCTGCCCACCCCCTTCCCTATTCCCTCTGAGATTCATCAGTCTGTTCCATGTTTACATGTCTCTGAATAGATTTTGATCATCTGTTTATTTTATTCATTAGATTCCACATATGAGTGAGATCATGTGATACCTGTCTTTCTCTGACTGGCTTATTTCACTTAAGCATAATACCCTTCAGATATCTCCATGCTATCTCAAACGGCAAGAGATCCTTTTTTTGACAGCTACATAGTATTCCATTGTACCACAGGTGTGTGTGTGTTTTAAGCCATTCATCTACTGATGGGCATTTGAGCTGTTTCTAGATCTTAGCTATTGCAAATAATGCTGCTATGAATATATATATGTTTCTGATTGATGTTTTGGATTTGTAGAATATATTCCTCAAAGTGGGATCACTGGGTCAAATGGCAGTTCCATTTTTAATTTTTTGAGGAAACTCCACGTTGTTTTTCAAGGTGGCTGCACCAGTCTGCATTCCACCAACAGTCTACTAGGGTCCCTTTTTCTCCACATTCTTGCCAGCACTTGTTGTTCATTGATTTATTGATGGTAGCCATTCTGGCAGGTGTAAGGTGGTACATCATTGTCATTTTACTTTGCATCTCCCTGATGATCAATGACTTTGGGCATTTTTTCATGTCTCTTGGCCATCTGCATATCCACTTTGGAGAAGTGTCTATTTAGGTCCTTTGCCCATTTTTAATTGGATTGTTTGGGTTCCTTTGTTGAGTTGTATGAGTACTTTATATTTTTTGGAAATTAACCCCTTATCAGATGTACCATTGGCAAATATGTTCTCCCATACAGTGGGTTCCCTTTTCACTTTGATACTGGTTTATCTTGCTGTTCAGAAGCTTTTCAGTTTGATGTACTAGTAATCCCACTTGTTTATATTTCCTTTATCATGCCCTAGGTAATGTATCTATGAAAATTCTGCTTTGTGAGATGTCTAATATTTTGCTGCTTATGTTTTCTTCCAAGATTTGGTGGTTTCAGGACTTACATTTAAGTCTTCTATCCATTTTGAGTTTATTCTTGTGTATGGTGGAAGTTGGATGGTAAAGGTCTGCCTGAGAATGATGTCCTCTACAGGATGACGGAATGACTCAACACAGGAATCCAGGTGGCTTCCCTCCAAACTCTATCCCCAGAGACACTGAATCCTGATTCTCCTCACACAGCTCCAGCCCACTCTGCCAGAGCCCAATGTGAGTGGCTACACACGAAATTTTGTGTGTAGGCCCTATAAGAGGGTACCAACGTTTTCAGCCATCTCTCCCAAGTGGACACAAACCCCGCAGCCTTTCACAGCCTTATGTTATGTGGGCACCTTTCTCAGTTCTGGGCTGGAGAGCCCGGCTTTGGGTCTAGATCCCAGGAACCCTCCAGCAGCTGAGATATATCCCTCCTGAGCTTAAGCTGCTGCCTGTGGGAACCCGGCCAGCCCTCTCATGTCTCTGTACTTCCTACTAGTCTCTATGCGGTCTCCACTTTATGTCCTTGGTTATAAGAATTCTCTACAGCTAGTCTTCAATTGGTTTTTCAGGATGATTTTTCTAGGTATTAGTTGTAATTCCAGTTTAATCCTGGGAGAATGTTAGTGTAGTTCCACTTAATCCACCACCATCTTGGAATCTGCTCTCCAGAATCACATTTTTTAATTAATATCATTGTTCACCTTTCAAAGTGAGTCCTATACAATTCCAGGAAGGCTCCATACTTTTCAAAAACAGACCCACTGTAACTTTTTCCATGTTTTGATTAATTGCTTTATTCTCTAGAGTCTAGAACAACTGAATTTCATAATCTTTTATGAAGTCTAAATTTTGACCAGGGTCACTATCCCTGGGTATCTAATTTTCCTAAGTAAATAACTCATGAATCCTTAACATAGGCATTGAACACCCAGAGGACAGATCATATTTTCATTATTGCACAATATATTTCTTCTTGCTTAGATGAAAGTAAACTCTAAAAATAATCTTCCTCAGAATTATTTACCCCGTAGTATTAAGAAAGTAAATACCCCGGACAAAAATGTTTAAATCTATATAGTTCAGACCTGGACTTGTGTTTAGTGAAAATAGTCTACCTTGATTTTCCATAAAGTTTTTGTGATTTTCTCCTTGTTTTTCTTCATGTCTGAGCAACTTATTCCCTAATCTGTGCTATTACTTGAATAACCCATTTGTCTCCCTTTAGGCCCCACCACAAAAAAACCTATTGTGTTTCACAACCTAGGTTATTTGGGTTTTCAATTTTAAGTCAGATGAATCACATTTGCTCTATGTGGGTCAGTCAAAATTAAGTACAGAAGACTCCATGTACCAAAATTGGCGTTATTCTGCTTATGATTATGGAATTAAATTAACCTGAGTCTTAAGCACTGTATGTCTTTCGGCATTATTTTTTTAGTACAAAAGCAATCTTCAAGAAATTGCCTAGATTTAAGACCTTTCCCTTTCTCTCTTTTGGTATAGTCTTTTAGAATGATCAGTGGTCTTCAAAGTATGGAACCTGGACTAATAGTATCAGCATCACCTGGGAACTTCCTAGAAATACAAATTCCTGGGCCCCACACCAGACCTATTGAACTGGAAACACTGAGGGGTGGGATACAGCAATATGTGTGATAACAAACCTTCCAGGAAATTCTGACACACTCCCAAGTTTGAGAACCATGAGAATGGACACTTAAATATTGGTAACAAATAGCACGTTGATATCTGTGCTTAATAATGCCCTTACTTATAAACTTTCTAGTTCTTAATACTCCCTTACTTATAAACACTTGTATTTATGTTAAAGCACAAAGAAAAAAGTATGTATTTTTTTAAAATATATTTTACTGATTTTTTTACAGAGAGGAAGGGAGAGGGATAGAGAGTTAGAAACATCGACCAGCTGCCTCCTGAACACTTCCCACTGGGTATGTGCCCGCAACCAAGGTACATGCCCTTGACTGGAATCGAACCCAGGACCCTTCAGTCCGCAGGCCGACGCTCTAGCCACTGAGCCAAACCGGTCAGGGCAGTATGTATTTTTATTTAAAGAAAATGCTTGATGTTTATGATGCTTATATGCTACTTTTAAACAAAATATGTGCATAACTGAAATCTGAGATGCCAGGAGGAGAGAGAGAGAGAGAGAGAGAGAGAGAGAGAATGAATGAGAATATCAGATACAAAATAAGTAAATTATTTATACAAAATAAATAAATAAATCCCAGACACAATGGAGTCTTACTTTATATCATATCTATTCTGCAAGTCTACTTTTAAAGTTAAGAAGAAGAAGAAAAAAACAGCACTTTGTTATATATAAGCATTCCCAAGTGCTTTTAAAAACATTTCCCGATGGAATTATTACTAATCCATTTAAAGGGCATAGAAAGCTAAAGGGCTAACTGTCACTGTTACACTCAGTGATTACTGCATTATAATGGTTTGACTCTTCTCTCTCTACACAGCTGAGTGGGTCTGTGCAGTTCAGCAGTCCTTAAGGCAGAGGAGGCTAACTCTCCACCAGAATTGTACCTTGCCTTACACAGTGCAGAGAATTGCTAGAAAATCACTGCCCAAGCATGAGCCACATTTCACACACTCCTTTCATGTTTGGAGGATCATATGACTAGTTCTCACAAAGGGCACGTGAATGAAAGAGATGAGGGTCACTTCCAAGTGTTTTTCTTTCTCCTCACAGTAGTCAAGGGGACCCTAAAAGGCACTGGGGCCACTAGATTGAACAGAGCCTATGTCTCTGAATCACCAGGTAGAAGAAAGCCATCTTCAGATCAGAAACACCCACACTGGACTCTTAAATGAATGAGAAATAATTGTGTTAAGTCATTAAAATTCTAGAGTTTACCTTTTATAACAGGAAATTTAGTTAATATAGGGCTTACATGACCTTTTTTAAAAGGACAGATTCCACGATCTCATATCATAAAACATCATAGATCAACTTGACTGGGCCACAGTGTACCCAGGTAACTGGACAGACATTTTTTTCTGCATGTTATCTGTGAGGGTGTTTCTGGGTGAGGTTAGTATTTTAATCCGTAGACTCAGAAAAGCAGATTGCCCTCCCAATGCAGGTGTGTCTGACGGGTTGAGCTGGGGCATCAGTCTTCTCCTGCACTCACACCATTGGCTTCCTTGGATCTCAGGCCTTTGGGCTTGGATAGCAGATTGTGGGACTTCTCAGCCTTCATAACTGAATGAGCCACTTCTCTATACATATCTCTGAAGAATTCTAATACATACATGGCATGTTAAAAATGGGGGCGGGGCATTATAAGTGAAAAACTATTTTTAAGATGGTGAAACTGAGATCTGTAGAAGATTGTGGATGCAAATACCCCAGATACCTCAACACACTTGACTTAACCCACTTCTTTCCCTTGATAGACAAAAAATCTCATGAAGTTACAGCAAGAAATCTCTAGATGTCTTGATTACTATAGCTTTATAGTCAGGCAGAAATCAGATAGTGTGAGTCCTCCAACTTTGTCCTTCCTGTACAATAGTGTGTTGCCTTGTCTCAGTTCTTTGCATTTCCATATAATTTTTAAGTGTGCTGATATCTTTTAAAAATGTTTCTGAACCCGGTCGGTGTAGCTTGGTGGTTGAGCATTCGCCCATGAACCAGGAGGTCAGGGTTTGATTCCCAGTCAGGGCACATGCCCAGGTTTCTGGTTCAAAACCCAGTGGGGGGTGGGGGGTGTATGTGTGCAGGAGGCAGCCCATCGTTGTTTCTCTCTCATAGATGTTTCATCTCTCTATCCTTTTCCCTTCCCTTCCTCTCTCTAAAAATCAATAAAATATATATTTAAAAAAACATTTCTGAGAAGTTAATTGGAACTGCATTGATTCTATAGTTCAGTTGGGAAGAACTAGGATCTTTCCGAAATTGAATCTTTCCATCCATGAGCAAGAAATATCATGTGATTGATTTAGGTCTTCTTTGACATCTTTCATCAGTGTCTTGCAGTTTTTCACATGCAGATCAGTGATAGATTTTGTTAGACTTATCCTTAAGTATTTCAAATTTTGGTGCGATTATAGATGGTAATTTTTTATGTTTTAAATTATAAATGTTCATTGCTGGAATATAGGAAAGAAATGACTTTTATACATGAACCTTGTATCCTGTGATCTTGCTGGACTCCCTTACTTATTCCAGGTAGATTTGTTTTTACAGATTTTTTGGGGTTTCCTACATAAAATATATCATCTATGAGTAAAGACAGTTTTATTTCTTCATTTCACTTGTTTATTTTTTCTTTTCAATTCACTGATTTTCTTCCTCCTCAACTGAACCATGTTTGGTACCTTTTCTGCAGCCCATTCCAACCCCCATATTTTTCCTTCTCAGAGTATTGACCTTCCAACTGGTTCTATCCAACCTCGTCACATTTCTCCGTCTTACTTAGCTCCTCTCATTTCACCTTTTCAAATGCCCTAACTTTCCAATTTCCACTGGCAATGCTGCCAGGAACAACCAAAGTGCTCCGTTGTACTTTTCTCATTTCCAGACACGATTACCACACTGCAATCATTCACTCATCTCTTTGACCACAGAACAGCCAATTGAAATGTAAACAGTAAAGTTCTTTGTAGGAAAAAGTTCAGACACTAATTGCACAGTCTTCCTGAAAATGCCACCGGTGGAACTGTGTGGTCTGCCCTGGCAGCTTATGCATTTCATTAGGACCAGCCGAAAGAACTGAGCATTAGCCAAAGATCCTTGAACCAGAACTTTAACTGCATATATGTCAGATTAAGATAACAACCTACAGTTATTTCATGCTCTTGACAATGTATTCATTGTATCCCATTTCCCTGTCTTGTCACTGTTCTAATCCTTCCCTCTAATCTTCAAAACTGAGTCCTCTACCCAAACTCCCCAGTCCCTTCTAGCTGTTTCCTCTGAACTACTTAAGATTTCATTGCCTGCCTCATCTTGTGCTAGTTGCACCATGGTTCTATTGGATTAAACTGTTACACAATGGGATGTTTTGTACATATGTATGCATATATGTGCATATAGACACATATGTGTGTCTGCACATTTTTAATGCTTTGTTTTTCACTTTAAAGAAAGTTGCTTGAAGGCCAAAATTCCATTTCATACTTTTTGCAATATGTATACAATTAAATACATTTGGTTGATTAATACCTTTTTTTAAGCAAAGACCTTGTGCTAGTTTTAGCATGAACTGAAGAGGATAATATAAATTTCTAAATATGATTGAAAGATCTTTTAATCCTACTTATAATCATAGTGAATGTGTATCAGTTAAGTTTATACTCAGTTGTAAAAAACAAAGGCTAAAGTAACAGTAGCTTAGAGAGGATAGAGGCTTATTTCTCTCTCCGATAAAAGAAGCCTAGAGGCAGATCGCAGGCTTGGTAGGGTTGTATCACAAGGTTGTTTGAGTTCCAGCTTTTTTTCTGACAGTTTCTCAGTCCTCAGCATGTAGCATCTACCTCATAGTAGAGATGGCT
Organism: Myotis brandtii; assembly: GCF_000412655.1. Classification (NCBI taxonomy): domain Eukaryota; kingdom Metazoa; phylum Chordata; class Mammalia; order Chiroptera; family Vespertilionidae; genus Myotis; species Myotis brandtii. Next base: position 2,838,409 of record NW_005367209.1, read on the forward strand.
GCTCAAACAAAATTCATATTGGCTACAACTTTCCCTGCCAGAAAGACAGAAAGCTGAAGTAGCACATGCTCTTAAGAAACTGTTCCAGAAGTTTCACAGACTTCTGTTTACACTTTGGGGCCAGAATTTACTCCACAGGCACACTTAGGTTCAAGGGTTGTTGGAAAGTATAAGGAGAGAATGGATACTAGGTCAGTTGCTCACAGGCTTCCTCCTTCCAGCATTTGCTGAAAGCAAATGGAGTTACTGTATGAATAATGTTCCCTCTCTTTGGGATTGCCTGCTCTAGAATATTCTCTTTCAGTCATGACTGCAAACACCTCTTCTTGAACAGAAATGTGCAATGTGTCTACAATCACATCTCCCCCCCAAAAAAACCTTAATCTTTTTCTCCTGTGGAATGATTCACCATCTTACCACCTGGTTAGCAGTGTGACCCAACTAATAAAAATTTCCATAAAAAACAATCCAAGGAATGAAAAAGGAAATCACACATGAAGTGTACCTTACACACGTCATCTAGCTGCAGTTGGCGTCTCCCTTCATCCCCTCTTCTGCCTTCTGGTTTGGTTTCAGTCCTGCTGATCAGAACCCACGCCATGTCTTCTCATGGTTTGCTCACTAGTTAGCAAGCATAATTAGAACAAGGCACTGACCCTTTCAAAGCTCCCTTGCAACAAATCTCAAGATATTATTTATTAGACAACAGACTGTATGTCTTTTCCCCTCTATACACTCTAGAATTTTAATTATACAAAGTGCTTGCTCTGACATTCTTGCCTTTTTTTTTTTCATAAAGAGCAAAATCCCACAGGTAAAACATGTTTGTTTCTCTTAATCAGCATATTATTAATCCTTTCCTGTTCATAGCCTTACAGATCCCTTCTGGAGCTGCTTTGCTGCTTAACATCAAAGCTGTGGCCATCCAGGGAGCATGGGCTATTTATTCCCACAGTTTCTATATTTAACACTTGGCTTTGTTTACAGTCAACTCTCACCCCCCACTCCTCCAACACTAAAATTCCCTTTCTCTCCCAGTTTTGTATCCTCTATCTCTCTCTCCAGTGAACTGGTTTCTACTTAGCTATGCATTTTCTTCTTGAGTTCTCTTCCAGAGTATTCCTGTCCTACCTTTTTGGTTTCTTTCTAGAGAGGAAGGAAATTGCCCTTGGAACCTGAAGGAATCTTCCAGGGACACAGCTCCCACTGTTGCTCCTTTCTTTATGGAAAGGAGCACACTCCTAGTTACCTTCCACAGGCAACTGTCAAGTGCAAGTTGAGCTCCTGGGACAAGGACATGCTTTTCACTCCAAAAGGCCATGGCTTTATTGAATGGCTCAATTAAAAGTGAACATTGGTTTTATTTTAAAGCAGGTTAAGAGTTCTGGGACAATGTTTTGCTTGTCACTGCTTTGATTAATGTAACAACATAATACAAGATTAAGGAAGTGTGTGTTTAATAGTTCAAATAACTAATGATCACTTTGGGGAAAGGAGCAATGTGGGCTGAGTAAATTAAAAAGAAGAGAGCATTAGGAAACATTATAAACTAATTCTTTATTACACCAAGGGCCCTACTCTGGTGCACATGTCTTACATTTCATTCTGATCAATGAGCAAAGAACAAGGTCAACATAACATTCTTAAAATGTCAAAGTCATAGGTATTCATTATTCAAACCTTGAAAATAAGATTTGCTTGATTGTCTACATCAAATGTAGGCATTCTATCCTGGATAAACAGGAAGGACTGAGTGGCATAGGCAGGCAAAATTAAGGAAGTGCATGGAAGAGTGACTTTTGTCAAGAGAAAAAGATTAAAATTGGGTCCCAGATTTGTAGATACATTTTGAATAGTTTTGCTGTCTTTATCTTTATAATGTCAGGCAGTGATATCCATTGTTATTTTCTTTTAAAAAGGTAACAGAAGTCTGGGACACTTTTAACTCCCTTTTAAAATTTTGATCCTGCCATATTCTAATATCAAACATGAATATCCTTGGCCTCCTGACTTTACACCAGGGCCATTCTTAACTTCACTGGACTCTTCAGAGTAGAAACCATGTCATCTTCTCTCTTCTGCTCTTTCAGATGCCTGAGGAAGACTTCACTATAAAAGATTGGCTAGAGTAGCAGGGAAGGGAAATGGCTATATTATGAAAAGAATGTAGTCTTTGTTTTGAAGAATACCTCTAGTCTCTTTTAAAATTTTTTAAAAATATATATTTTTATTGATTTCAGAGAGGAAGGGAGAGAAACATCAATGATGAGAGAGAATCATTGATGAGCTGCCTCCTGCACACCCTACTGGGGATCCAGCCAGCAACCCAGGCATGATGAATTTTTAGCTTCCTTTTATATGTAGGGACATTCCACAATATTCACTAAGAATATAAAAGGTCTAAACCCATGGTTTATCCCCTGACATGAACAATTTATAATGCCAACCCGGGTACCAATGGGTGAAAACACAAAGGAAAATAAAGAGCAAAAGGAACTCAAGTTTCAAACTGCAATCCATTTCAAATCCTTCAAATGCATGTCAAAGCATACAAAGCCCCAAAGCAAACACCCAGTCCATTCCTTTTTTCCTAACGTGTAGTGAAAATCGAAGGAAGAGTTGACCTTGACAGCTCTAAAGCTTCTTTACTTGTCAAAAACTCTAAAACTATGGAGAGTGAGTATACAGTGTACCAAGGAAACTAAAAAATAAACATCAGTGTGCTGAGAGTAGTTTTCTGCTTTTAATTGCCTCAGTCTTACAAGAAAAAAAGGAGAGATCATTAAGGGACAAAAATTCCTTTCAGAATACCAAATCTGCATCAACTGTGCCCACATTTACCAGCCCTTACATCTCCCCTGAACTCTGCCTAATGTCCAAATTTGCCTGCAGCAAATACCTCCTTCCTCCCTCACACACGCATTCCTATAAAAACCACACAAAAGGAAAACTGCGAGGAGTTAGAGACAATCGCCTTTTAAGGACACACCACCTGGTTTTTATGGGGCTTAACAAGATTCAGTTTAAGCTCTGGGTAGGCCTGCCTTGTGGGCTTACCAAGTTGGGGTGGGGACCAAGAGAGGAGACACTGCAGAGGACATGGGAAAGGGAACCAAATGTGCAGAGAAATAGGGGGTGAAAGAGTTGATGAATGACTTCCTCGGGGTTGGCTGGAATAGAGGCACCACAATGCCAGGAGCTGAAGCTGGAAAGGAAGAGGAGGCCCCAAAGGGTGCAAATGCCATCAGAAGTAGAAGAACTTGGGTGTGAAAGGGCAAAATAATAAAGGAGATAAACTACACAGATAAAGCCAGAGCATCATGCAATGACGAAATCAAACTTCAGCTCAGATCCCATAAAGAGAGTGACTGTTCCCACCCATGAAAGGGGAATAAAATGTTCCCTTTGGTAGTTGTGAGCAAAGAAGAATGGGACTAAGCACAGGGTGCCCAAACTATGCGACCAAACAAACCCACGAAATCCATCCCTCTGGTTGGTGAGTAAGCTCGAAGCCAGCATCTGGCAGTGCCTTCTGGAGGCAAGTCAAGCCTCTTTATGGACTGAACTCAGAGTATTTACAGATTCAAAGAAAAAGAATTAGGACCAAGAGCCCCACAACAAAACAAATATCAGCAGCAATAAATCACCCTTGCATCTAGCAGGCTGGGAAAGAAATGACATGAATCTCACAAGAGGGAATTAGCAAAACTATGGCAGAGCAAAGAGAAGTTCAGGTCAGAAGAGAAAGGGGCAGCTTCTCTTGCTGTCACTGGTCAGTTTCTCAAGACATTGGACTTGGGGGTTGGCCGAAAAATTCTGTTGTATAGTAGAATGAGTTCATAGTTAGTACAAAGTCTTAGTTATGGATTACTAAAATGTTTGTAGATATCATTCTACAGTGTATGCTTCTTCATTCTGAACAAATGCTTTTGTTGTCTGCCTAAGTCCCAGAAATAATGAATCACTTAAGACACTGATAAATAATACAGAGATGCGCACTGGGAGGGCTATATCTCATAGCTGCCATTAAATAACCAGAGAGAAAATTCTGTATTAGGGATGCTTATTTCTAACTGTTACAGCATACCAAAGAGTCTAAGGAGCGTGTTAAATGGCCCATTTGGAATCATTAGTGGTTTTATAAATAACCTGAGGATGGTTCCAGTGGTAGGGAAATAACAGAGTAGAGGGAGCACAAGTCAGGGGCTCCCACAGTGACCTAGCAGAGTGGTGCTCAAAGTGTGCGTCCCAGTCCAACAGCAGCAGCAGCACCTGGGAACTTATTAGAAATGCAAATTCCTAGGTGCTGTCAGAGACCTACTGAATCAGAATGTCTGCAGTGGAGCCCAAAACCTTGTGTTTGAACAAGCCCCAGGGGGTTCTGATGCAGACTCCAGTCTGAGAACTACTGCCCTGATCTTGTTTTGCAAAGTGTGATCTCGTGGACCAGGGACATCTGCCCTCCCCCAGGGCTGGTTAGAAATGCAGATCTCGGGCCCCACCCCATACCTATTGAGTCAGAATCGGTGTATTGTCCCGGGGCCAGGTGCTTGGTACATTAGAGAAGCTGGATTAGGAGATAAATAGTAAGATCCTAAATAAGGGAGTCTCTGTGGGATTGGGGAGGTAAATGCACGGCTCTGACACCGCTTGTAATCCAGTTGTATCAAACTACCCCTCAGATATACCACGTGGACTGGATTTACTGGCTTATTGGGATTTCAGGGTCCCCAGGATCAAAGGTAGCTGAATAATAAAGACATTCCTACTGTAGGGCTCCACATCGGCCTCTCTAAGTGTCCTCTTCCCCAAATGCAAACATTTTGGGGAGGGGTTATATATGAAGTTGCTAATATAACACTTCCAATGAATTTCGGGTCTCTTAGGAAGCAGCAGGCTGGAGCTGAGGTTGCCATGGGAGCCAGAAAGACAGAGATGGGATTTGCTGGGAACAGGTTAGATGCAGTGCAGGGTTTCTTGGCAGGGAGGCTCTGGCTCAGGGCTAAGCAGGTTGCCAGCAACAGGTCAACAGTTATGGGAGCGCTGACAGGCTGGGAGAGAGCGCTGTGGATTCCTGTAAAGAAGCAAAGTTCAGCCTGGGAGATGGAAGCCAACAGGTGGGAAACACCTGTTCTCTCCAGCTGCAAAATGTGCACTACGCGTTCCAGCCTGATTTCCCTCGCCAATAACCCGCTTTAATAATTAAGTGGAGAGTCAAAGGAAAGAAAATACAGACCAGCTGATCTTCTTCCTTATTTTGTTTTCATTGGGAACTATTTCCAGTTCATCCTAGATCACTGATTCATTAACCAGTAAACTAGCATGTCTTGTAACTAGTATGTCTTGTATCTGTAAGCAAGGCTTAGAAATGTATATTCTCACTACAAGATTTACAGTGCACTTCATTACTGAATGAAAACTCAATGCAAATGAGATGAATATGTCACTGTGTATGACCCATTACTTCTTGACACATCACAAAGCCAAAACTTGAAATTCTCAGGGCTCGACAGGTAACACAAAATGCTAGTTCTCTCTAGCTGGTGTCCTTGAAGATGTTCTGTCCCCCATCTTTCAGTGTACTCTCTGAAAGCCTGGGGAAGCAGCAAAATTCAGCAGCTGTTGCCTCAGTGACTTTTATCACAGGCCCTGGAGTCAGAATAGCCAGGTCTGAATCCTCACTCTGTAACCTACAGCTTTGGGACCAAGTGCAGGTTATTGAACTTCACTGCACTGCAGTTTTTACCTACATAAAATAAAGACAACAGTTCCTACTTTATGAAGTTATCATGAATATTAAATGAGCTCATGTATGCAAAGTGCTTAGTGTACTAACGAGCATGTAGCAGGTCATCAATAAATGTCAACTATCATTGCCGAGGTGTAATTTGAGAGCTGCAAACTACCGCATGAAATGTTAACATGTATATCAATAAATGAGAATGTCAGGTATGGATGAGTGCTGAGATGAAGGAGTAAAGGAAGTGGCTTTGGTGAGGACAGTTCAGCAGTTCAGGACCAGGACGGGAAGGCCTTTGTGAGCAGGTTAAACGCACAAGGAGAAGCAGTATCGTCGCCATGCTGATCTGGGAGTAGAGAAGTCAAAAGCAAAAGGCAGCAAATATGACACTTCAGGGACTACAGGAAGACAGAATTTCAAGGAAGAAGCAGCCCATCAGCCATGTCAAGCGATGTTAAGGGGCCACGTGCAATGAAAACTGATGACAGGATGTTGGACATTGGTCTCTGTGGTAAGAACTTTTTCAGCAGTGTGTTGAGGTGAGAATGGAGAGGGGGCAGGCAGAGGCTCTAAGTGAAGACCATTCTCTAAGAGCTTTGCCGTGATGGGGAGCAACACAATCTGGGAATGTGTCGTTGATCATGATTTACTGTTGGTAAAAGGAAGTAACATGAGTAAAGGCGAGAAGAGAAGCACCCAGAGATGTGTGCCAGGGCAGGGATCACGGTGGGGCGGGGCAAGGAGGGAGGTCCAAGCATAACGGGAGAGGCAGCAGGGGATGTGTGTGAATAGCCAGACTGCTTCCCTGAGTCCTGCCAGATGCTGCAAGGTGAAGAGCTTGAAAGAAAGTGAGCAGCTATTAGATGACATCGCTCAAGATGAAAACAGCGACCTTCCTGTTTCCAGGACTCACTGTTGTGAATGGGAAAGGCACCTTAGACACACATGAGATCATAGAAACTTCCGGCATGAAGAACAATGATGTTTGGGTGCTTGGCATATGCTGACAATTCATTTTTAAAGAAAAGATACTCTTCTGCATGTCAAAACTAGAGTTTAATAATATATTAAAATCTGTGAAAATGCAGGATGGAGATGTATATTTAGTATATAATCCTTAAAACTTAATTCTTATCCTGGAAAACATGGACTTGGAAATCCAAAGGGCACAGAACAATCTGGCAGGAACTTTAAAGTCTTCAGCAGAAATGGTTCCCATGTCATCTTAACTATTTGTCAGAGTGCCAGTTTGTGGCTGAGCCTTGGAAAGGGAAGGGCCCTTGACAAGAATCCCTAAGGCAGTTCCAAAGAGGGTCTTTAACTAGAACTATCAATTAAGTAGACACAGAGGCAGGGAGAGACAATATGTAAGAAGTTCAGCAGGAGGGGCCATGCTGGGTATAGGACAGTCAGCATTGACTGAGCATGTGCTATGTGCACCAGACCCCACGCAGAGCCCCTTTAAAGTATTAACAATGTAATGCTCATAGCTTTCTCACCCCCATTTTACAGACAAAGAAACAGAAGCTAGGAGATGCTAAGTAACTTGCCCAGAGTCACTCAAGCACTTGTTATTGAGAGAAATCATGACAAAGCTTCAGTGATATGAGAGCCAACCAAGTAAATCACCAAAACAGGACAGAGAATTTGTGAAGCTGGATGAAAGCAGTGTGGGTGTGGAGAGAGAACAAGCAGAGAGGAGGTCAAGGTGCAGGTGGGCTGAAAGCCAGGCCCAGAATTAATTCTGTAACACAGCCAATCTGCCGATGGTGTACTCTTAATGGAAGGTTGGCAGGCGTCACTGGGCTGAGGTGGAGATCTGGGAGCAAATGAGATCGTCCTGCTGGAAGGGGGAGGATGAATTACCTCTACAGTGCACTGACTCAATAATTGCATTGCCTCCCATCCCAGGCGAACGCGCTCTCCTACTTGCTCCAGCTCAGTGATAAATAAAACTGAGGAGCAGTCCACAAAAGAAGCAGTGACAGCTTATCACTGCGATCAAGACCATCTCTTTTATCTCATACTCCGCTGGTAAGAGTGTGAAGTGACACAGACACTTTGGGAAACTGTTTTGGAGTTTCTAATAAAGTTACATAGATACCCACCCTATGATTCAAATCCAATCCTAACTAATTACCCAAGAGAAATAAAAATGTATGTCCACAAAAAAGACCTGCTAATATTGTTCATAGCAACTTTAATCATAATAGCTCAAAACTAAAAATAACCCAAACATCCATTCATTGGAGAATTAACAAACAAATTATGGTAAACTCACACGAAAGAATACTTCACGACATGCAGCAACATGGATGAATCTCAAAAACATTATGTTGAGTGAAAGAAACCAGACACACAATAATATGCCGTGTGATTTCACTTAGTGAAGGGCAAGAATAGGTAAAACTAAGCTGGGTGCTAAGATACCAGCCATCTGCAGAGGTCGGAGGGGAGAGGTATCACCCAGAAGGGGGAAAAAGAGAACTGTCTAAGACCCTAATATTTTTAATTGATTTTGAGAGAGAGAGAAAAAGAGCAAAAGAAACATCATTTTGTTGTTCCACTTATGTATGCATTCATTGGTTGATTCCTGCATGCACTCTGACCAGGGATCAAACCCACAACCCTGGCGTATCAGGATGATGCTCCAACCAACTGAGCAACCAGGCCAGGGTCTAGGACCATAATATTCTATCTTGATCTACACTATGGTTACATAGCTCTATAGATCTGTCAAAATTCATTCAGTGATATATGTGAGGTCTGTACATTTTACTGTGTATAAATTACATCTCAAAAAAGAGCCACTAATGTTTAAAATAAAACTTTAAAAAATAATATTTGTCCTGATCTCGGGGTAAAGTAAGTCTCTTGATTGATAACTTTTACGTTTACCACTTTGTCACAGCTCTGCTAATTAGGCTCTTGAACTTCAGCACACACCACAAAATGCAAAGATATTCAGCAAAACAGAGAACTCAGCCCGGCCAGTGTGGCTCAGTGGTTGAGTGTCCACCTATGAACCAGGAGGTCACAGCTCACTTCTTGGTCAGGGCCCATGCCTGGGTTGCGGGCTCAATCCCCAGTAGGGGGCGTGCAGGAGGCAGCTGATCAATGGTTCTCTTCTCACCACTGATGTTTTTATCTCTCCCACTCCTTCCTCTCTCTGAGATCAATTTAAAAAAGAGAAAGAGAGACAGAGAACTCACAGCAGAGCTGCGCTTTTTAGTACTCAACGGTTATCCAAGCACTGCACCACTTTACTGCTTTCTCCCCGAAAGATCTTGACAATAAAAAGGCATATGTGTCATTAACCTTAACAAAATCATTATGATGCTGGCTCCATGGGCAGGATGTCCTCCCACAGAGAAACAGGACAGTGCTTGAGCTTCCCTATGATGGGCTGAGCTCCATGAATAATTAACATGTCTCTCATTGTTAAAATTCTGCCTTTTACATCTTTTGAGTCCTGTAAATGTATCATCTACTATTAAAATTTAATACATTTAGATATTTGAAGATAGAAACAAACAGCCCCTGTTATTTCTTAGAATTGTGACTCACTCCAGAAGGATGGCCCCATCACTGACACGGGTGTCCCTGGCTCCTGGACACCAGGAGCTTGGCCACAGGTGCCTTATCAGGCATTGGCTCCCCATTTCACTGCTCACCTTCTGCCCAACCCCTAGAAATGGCCACAATGTGCTGAAACGGGCAGGTCTACACCTTGGGAACGGTTTTGTGGTTTGAGGTGTCAGAAACTCACTCTTATTCTTAATTACTCTTTTTCATCTTGCTGACAGGAAAAAAAAAAACTTGAAGAGTAAATACTAAATCTTAAGCATAGTTTACTGACTAAGAAAATAAGCCTCTTTGGAAAAGAAATTACATATCTGCATTAACTTCCCTCTTAAGGATAATATGGAATACTTCAGGCATTAGGCATAATTTTGCAAAAAAAATTTAATTACTCAAACTAATATTGAAACTCAAGTATCCTTTAGTTTTAGCAAGTGTCATAAAATTATAGTTATTAGCTTTTAAAAGTCTCAAATGCATCTTACAAATGATACTTTAAGTTTTATTTCATGACATTAGAGATTCCAACAAATTCCATGTTTCAAAAACAATTCCACAGATAAGTTGGAATTTCCAAAACTCAGCATGGATGCTCTCAAAGGCTAAGAAAGGAATATTTCAAGACGAAGCCATCACCTAACAGGAAAAAGGTACTCTAATGATAACAAAATGAAAACCAACACTTTAATATAAGTTTAATTTGCTATCTTATTCAGCATTATCCAAATAAAGTTTCCCATCGTGGTTACAATAGATGAGATTGCCAACATGGGAGGCAGATACCTGGGTTCAAATCCCAATTCTGTTATTTACCAGCTGGGTGACCTTAGTCAAATTACTTAATTTTCTTGTACTTTACTTTCTTTTTTATAAAATCCTATATAATAAAAGTCTAATATGCAAATAGACCAAACGGCAGAACAACCTGTCACTGTGACGCACACTGACCATCAGTGGGCAGATGCTCAATGCAAGAGCTGCCCCCTGGTGGTCAGTGTGCTCCCACAGGGGGAGCATCACTCAGCCAAAAGCCCTAAGCCAGGCTCATGGGAGGTGGTGGGAGCCTCTCCCCCCTCCACAGCAGCACTAAGGATGTCCGACTGACGGCTTACGCCCACTCCCCTAAGCCATTAGTTGGATATCCCTCGAGGGCTCCCAGACTGCAAGAGGGCGCAGGCTGGGCTGAGGGGACCCCCTGCCCCCATTGCATGAATTTCATGCACTAGGGCTCTAGTTGGATAATAATAATAATGATTATTTCATAGGTTTCTATTTTATATTAAATCATTTAATGCATATAAAACCCATAAAGCAGTGCTTAGCATGTAAGCCATGCTTAAATTGTTCTTAGCCATTGTTATTTATTATTATTTTTATTCTGGTTCCTTCTATGAGAATTATAAAGAACATCATTTAAATATAATGCCTCTATTACTATGGAAACTCAGGCAGATAGAAATTATCCCAAAATTTATAGATACATATTTTTCTAAATAAAGAAATAAGAAACCAGTAGAAGTTAAGGACCATAATGTTTGGTTTGAATGTTCAAATAAGAAAGGTTATAACCATAGTTATCATCATAGTGTCGCAGACCGACCTTATTAGTGAAAGAAGAAAAAGAGAAACACCTATATGTAATCAACATATGCTTCAATAGATGTATATGTAATCAAGATAAAATAAAACCTTCAAGTTATGAGGGAACTTAAAAGTATTTTATCCCAACCCAAGACAGGCAGCCATTCTAAGCATCCCAGGACTGGCATCACCTAGGAGCTTTATTAAAAATTCAGACTCTCACAGCCCACCTCAGACCTAACGAATCAGAATCTACATTGCATGTTGGAGACAGGCTGGCCCATATTATTTTGAATTACTTATACTACGAAGGCTCACTACTCATGAGACCACTATTCCATTGTTAGAAATTCTCCATTTTTAGCATCTCTTCATTATATGGAGTTCAAATTTGCCTCCCAAATATGTAAGAAAAATATACACACCATGATCCCATCTTTAAAAAAATATGCATGATATAAAATGTGTATATATTTATTTATACATAGGTTTTGGTTTTCATAGAAAGACTTCTGGAAGAATAACAGCCAATTGTTGACACGAGTAAGGAATTTTTAAATGTTTGATGGAGTAAAGTGATCCAATTTTTACCATACACAAATCTCCAGTGTTGTTTGAATTCCTTACTGTGACTACTTTTTATTTACCCTTTAGTGTTAGTGCTGTCAGCTGGAAAATTCAGGATGAATTTTATTAATTTTTCCTTAGAGAGCTGAAAGCAGCTTCCTGCCTCTCCTTAGACTTCTCTTCTCCAGGCTAAAGGCTGCAAATGTTCACATTGGCTCCTGCTGTTCTGCCACCCTTCCCTCATCCTCTGGATTCCTCCATGCTGTCAACAGGTCTCTTAGAAGTGGTATCAGAGCCCAGTGCTCTCTAACCAGCACTATTACAAGCAATCAGTTGCTCTCCAGAATGCTTTCTTCTTGACTAATGACATCTTCATTTTAAAATGCCATTTAAAAAGTCATTGAAGAAAGTTGTCCTTAAGTTATGTAAATTATAATACAGCTTTTTTTCTGCGTTGATTCAAATTACTGGAGATGCAAAGACATTAATGTCTTGTAATGACATTAATTGCACAGAACTAAATATTCATTTCTGAAGCAAAAGAGGATGACTATCAAGTGTAGGGTGCACACAATGTGTATTCTACCACAACATGCTACCTGAGAAACAGGAGTGTTGTTGTCAAGAATATGTGCCCTGAGTGATGTACCTGGTAAACGGGACTCTAGTAAAGTAGGGGCGGGGCAGCATCTCTAAAGTAACGGTGCTCACCCAGCCAGCGTGGCTCAGTGGTTGAGCTTCAATCTCTGAACCAGGAGATCATTGTTCAATTCTCAGTCAGGGCACTTGCCCAGGTTGAGGGCTTGATCCCCAGTGTGGGGTGGCAAGCAAGCAGCCGATCAATGATTCTCTCTCATCATTGATGTTTCTATCTCTCTCTCCCTCTCCCTTCCTCTCTGAAATCAATAAAAATATATTTAAAAAATGAACTAACAGTGCTCATATCCATGGTTCCAAATACTTAGAAGAGTAGGGAGTGCCCCTACCTAGCTAAAGAGAGGGGCAATGTTATAAGCACTGTCTCTGGAATCTGACTTGGTCAAGTTGTGGCGTTGCCACTGAGGGGTTGCTTGTGACATTAAATAAGAAATTTAGTCTCTCAGAGCCCCCATTTTCACATCTGTCGATATCCATAGTTATTCTACTAAAAGGTAGTGATCAAGTTTAAATGAAATGATACATGGAAAGTACTTAAAACAATGTTCAATAAATTTTGACCACTGATATTTTGCCATAAGAGATAGCTAAGAGACGATCTATACATTTACAAAATGTTCTGGCTAATATACATCTCACTTAAGTTCTCTCAATTTTGGGGTCTATTTAGTTTTTTTTTTAATGTTAGCCTGTTTACGAAGAACAAATAAACTCTCACTGACGTCAGCAGATTTTCTCAATTCTACAGTAGAAACTGGGAGAGAAGGCATCTGGGAAAGCAAGTGTCAATGAATCAACATAAATCCATCCTCACTGCTGGAAAGTAGCCAGAGCGCAAGCCCCACTGACAGCAAGTCACCAGAATGATGTTCATTTAAATACCAAGGGCAGCATGGGGCAACATGAAAGACGGAAGCAAGGTCAAATGCTTTGTGTGTTCTGTCAGGTCAGGGGCCAGAAACTCTAGGGCCAAGAATAGAAATACAGCTCCCATCCTGGCCATCCGGTTCTTGGTTTCCAATCATCTTGTTTTATAGATGAGGAGATAAAGACCCAGCAAGGTTAGTGGTTAAATAGGAGACAGGAGTCTCAAAGCCATGTTTGTTCATTCTTGGGCCAACTGTCTTATCTGTGCTGCTTTCATATGTGTGTTAGTTTATATCACTAATTCTACAGAGTGGTGTGCTATTAAGCCACGTAAGGCGAACGCAAAAATCTACAGAGTATTGTTTTGGAAGCTGTCAATTTTTACCACACACAAACACCTCTTGAACTTTATATGATAAATCCCCCAAACTGAGTATGTGTCCCACCTTCTGTGAGCATTTGGGCTTGTTCATTAATTAAAAAAAGAAAACAAAAAAATGATCACTTTACTCCATCAACAAGCTCTTTGTTGAGGATCAAAATATTCTAAAGTCCCTCTTTCAGTTGGGTGCATAATAACTGAAGATGAAATGGTCTGATGGAAGCGGACACTACACCTCAGTAACTTCTAGTAACTTCTGTCAAAATGATGGGCATAGACAACCACTCCCATCACTGCAGCACTGACATGCCCCAACAACAAAACCCAGCGAAAGGCAGCAGCCTGCCAAGGGAAGAGGCTTCTCCTTCAAAAGATTTGTGTGTGTGTTTGTGTTCTTTTAAATCTCAAAATGTCAGCTTTGGGTAACACACATCTACTGATTTTAACATGGAAAAAAAATCACATGGACTTAGTCTCATTATTTCTAATGCTGCCTTCAAATATCACAGTGGGCATAATATTCCAATAGCAAGTGTCTGTCTTCAGAACATTCTTCTCTGACAAAACCCTAGGAATGGGTTCTTGGACCACCTCCAAACATCAGTTGTGCGAGATTCACTATCATCTTCAGGTCAAGCAAAATCCCACTGGGTAATTTTGAGCTTTGTTTACTTGTTTTATTGACTGAGTTGGCAGTATAAATATCTTCAGATATGTATGTACAGTGAATCTGTGTATTATCTGTGCACGGGTAGGGATATAATTTCTGTTAGTTAACTGTCTACAAAATGTCTATTTTATAGGGTTCAACCTCATATACTTCAGAAGTACCTAATGTATATTAAATATGCAATGTATTCTCAAAACTCTATGCCTGAGAGTATGACATCATACTTCCTACTTCTCTCCTTCATACTTTATTCTATTTTACATCCGTCTTTTGTGACAGAGCAAAGGACCAAGATGCTGTTGTCATAGATCCAAATATTATTCCTCAACTCAACCATTAACAAAATGCCCAGACATGATCTTTCAGAATCACAATACATGCCAACAAGTTTGTCCTTAAAATAGACTTGGGAAACACTCTGCTGACTGTGCAGGAAACTGTGAATGCTATAAAGAAGATAGAAATCCTAAAACAGTCTCTCCTACAGAAACAAGAAAGCTCCATAGAGTGACATATATTCATGAGAATTACAGAACTGGTTGCTGGATATGAGGTATGAACGCATTTGGGCCAGTGAAATGTAACCAACCCCATAAGCTAGAGCAACATTTGACAGCCTTCTAAGGAATACTCTATTAATGTAGCATGGCTCTCCTATGGTTATAAAATGCAGTTTATTGAGCATTTACGTACAAAACTTGGAAGAACTGTGTCCTTGTTACAATAGTTAAGCATTTAGGCTCTGGAACCAGATGGCCTGGATTCAAATCTTAGCTTTATAGTTACAGCTGTGAGATGTGGTGCAGGTTACTTAACCTTTCTGTGCTTCAGCTCCCCAGCTAAAAAAGAAAATGAGAGTAATATCTGTCCCCTTTGGTTGCTTTAATAATTAATACAATATAAAGACCTAAGTTCAGGGCCCAGCTCATGATAAGCAATGAATAAATAACAGCTATTATTATTGATCCAATATCATCATTTCCATTCATTCTAAGGTCCCATAGTTGTACCCTACATTTTTGTAGCAGGAGAAGGGTAGGGAGAGGGGGCCTCTTTAACTAAATATTGTTTTGCCCAAGAAAAGAATTATTCCTTAATACCTGCTTGTTACCTACCTGTTTTTTGATCTTCAAATGCAAAATGTCAGTCTTTACTAACGAGAGGGAAAACTGAAATATAGCTCCTTTACAAACAGTTAAGTAATGCTTATTTTAATGCACATTTCTGCTGTGTAGGAGATTTCACAAAATGCATAAGGCAGGGTCTTCATGAAATTGTGCTGTCGCGAGCATAGCTGAGTATCACATAGGTGGACTCTGAAGCAAACTCGATAAGGGAACTACAGCCCAAATCAAATGATTTTAATAAGGGAATAATGCTTAACAGTCTCCTTGTCAATCTGGCTTTGGGCTCCACTAGCAGAAGAAGATGCACTGCCATTGGTGGCATTATCATTGCACACATGACAACATATGGAAGCATTTTGAAAAGAAACTGATCACTGACATTTCTGGCAGCTGAAGGAAGGAAATGGCCCAGTTCTCTGCACACAAGGGTAAAAATGAAACAATGGCTGCAAGTGTGGTGAATAAAATGCGTCTTCATATTAGGCTGATAAGACAAAAAAAAAAGAACACTGCCTATGTTTAAAGATCTGGCAGCTCATGCTGAGCGACTTTCAACCATTTCTAAACACATCCGGGAGAAAAGCAAGTAGGCAGTTTCCCAGTCTTCTCTGGAAGAGGCTGGCATTAATATGGACACATGCAAAACTGTTTCACCAAACTCCTTTTATAGAATACTGGATATGAATACCGGAGTACAGAATTAAAAATTGTTATTTAAGATCTCCCCAAGCTAACCAATTGAGTAATAGCAATAAGTTAGAATCATCAATTGAATCTTGTATTCCTGGTTTGACACCAGATTGTGAAAATATTGGGGCTGCTCAAGGTTGACAGTTTTTCCTTGATTTTGCACCCAGTGGTTAGTCAGTTGACTGGATGTCCATGATTAGATGGCCATAATATGAAATTTAATTTATGGTTCATTTTTCTTTCTGAGCAACCTGCCCCTGCACACACACACACACACACACACACACACACACACACACACCTGAGAGTCTTCTAGGAACACTGGAGCAGCAAGACATTTCTAAGATATTTTGCCCTCGCCTGCTTGGCTCAGTGGATAGAGCGTCGGCCTGCAGACTGAAGGGTCCCAGGTTCTATTCTGGCCAAGGGCACATATCTGGGTTGCGGGCTTGATCCCCAGTAGGGGGCGTGCAGGATGCAGCCAATCAATGATTCTTTCTCATCATTGATGTTTCTATCTCTCTTTCCCTCTCCCTTCCTCTCTGAAATCAATAAAGAAATATATTTTTTTTAAAAAAATAAGGTATTTTATTTGGGGGCATCTATCACAGAGCCTATCAAAATAGCACTAACTTTAATATGCCCAAAGTAGCATAAAGAGAAGTACTAAGTTATTGTTTCATATGCATATATACTTATTTAATTCATAAAATTATATTGCTCTGGCATAACAATGCATAAAATAAATATTTATAAGTCCTCCAAGAATCAAGTAATAACAAATAGAATATCCCAGAAGAAATGACGCAGAATTAAAATTACAATGGAGTGGTTGGGACCACCATTGGGGAATGCACCAAAACCCCACTAGTCATATGCTTAAAAATGAAGATGAGAAAAGTCAACGCAATGGCAAAGGAAGCTGGCTACATACATCAGCAACTCTTGCCTCTGCCTCTTCTTTCCATTTAGAACACTCTGCAGAAGCAGCAGAATTCAAATTTAAGCTGTGACCAAGGAATTTGGCAAGAGAAATAAGAGAAAAAAAGATTTGGTGAACAATATAAGCAAAATTATCCCTAGTCATGTTTTCATGGGTGTGTGCATGCGCATACATATTCCATCCATAACAGCATCAGAAAAATGCCTGTGGGCTGAAGTGAACCACAAGTTATCAAGAGAACTGAGCATAAAGTAAAATTAGGAAGACCCTGAACTGATCTGTAATAAGCAGGTCCTCTATGGCAGAGACTGCTAACTGTCCATGCTACCTTTCTTCCTTCTAATAAGAGCAACCTCTGAGTTAGAGACTACATTTCCCATCTTCCCTTGCAGCTAAGCTCGGTCAACTGACTCAGTTCTGGCCAACAGAACTTAAGCATTAATGATGTATTAGCATTCCACATCATGTCTTTAAAAGGAAACTGTTGGCCCCCCACTTTCTTCTTCCCTCCCACAGCTAGAATGAGATCCAGGTTGTGACCTATGATCAACCATATAAATACCCTAGCATAGAGTGGAAACCAGGATACCCAAACAACAATGTGGAGTAGGGTCACCTTAAGCTGCCCACTGGTTCAGGAATAGAGCGAAAAAGGAATAAATCTTCCATCTTGTTTAGATCTTTTGTTTAGGCCCTGGGAAAGTAGCCATGCCAACATTCTGGCAAATATCAGCATTTGTTTCAGTGTTGTATTTCTATCTTGATAACCAGGTATATATTTTTTAAACCTTTGGAAGGCCATAAAAGTAAAATAACAAATAATATACAACCTGACTCTGATTTTCTTTTCTTTTTTTAATTTTTTTATAGGAAAAGATGGTGAGGGTTACTTGGACAGAAGAAGCAGTAAGGACAGAAGAAACAATTAGTAATAGGTACTTTGTGGTTACAAAATTTCATGTGTTAATAGTTGAATTAAGTCACCAGCAAAACTTTGAATAAGTAGATAACCTACACCAAGAACAATTTTCTAAGTCAGAAAGAAATGTATGTTTTAAAACCGGTTAAATCATAGGCCAAGGGAAATCATAACCTATCATTCCTAGAAAGCTTTAAAACAACTGAAAATGGCCTACTCTGGCTTTTAGCATCATTCTGCTAGGCTTAGGCTCAGAGCATGGGTGAACCCTTAAAAGCTAGATAAATGAGCAGCAATACAAAACTAAAACCCCATAATTTACTTTGTATTAAAATCTATCCTGTAGAGGTCAATCCATCACTCTATATTTTCCCAGAGAATTAATACTTAATATCAAGAGTTGGAAAAAAAACAGGTTAGAAACTTTTATGAAGTTAGAGAGACTCATGTAAACACATCAGTAGATATTTATACTTCTTCCAAGTAGGAACACTTAACAGAGAGCAAAATGTTTACTTAGGCAACCATAAAGGATAAATCTCTTTTAAAAGAATAAACTTTTAATTACTCTTAATTAAATTAGAAAGGTGAGTAGAAGTACTTGTAACTTCATACAGAATTTCAAAATATTCTAAAATATCTTGGTTCCTGGAAACAACAGCTTTTCAATGGGCTGTGCTCTTTCCAATTCAGGTCAAGGGTACTGTCTTCTGTGGAGCTCCCAAGTCCCCCAGGGAGAGCCCAGCCTTTCATCTTCTGTGCTCTCTAGCACTTCCTGAACATCCGGCTACACCACTTATTCCATAATACTGTGTTTGCCCACCCTGCTCCCAACTTAACTAGGAATTCCTGAGAACAGCCATAGATGGAGCCTCACATATGTTCAAAAGCATGGACTCTTAAAGACAGGCAGGGTTTGAATCCTAGCTGTATTCATGGCAGCAGCCTAGCACAGTGTTATACTTACAGCAAGTGAATATATATATCAGTTGAATTCAATGCAAAAAGCAATAATACATATTTTTTCTTGATCTAGCAGTTGTCATCTTATTTTTGAATCTATAGTTCTCTCTGTTAACCCTTCCTACAGATAAATTTAAAGGCACAACTGAATAGCAACAAGTATTATAATTTTGATATACTAAGTTAGCCTCTATGTTTTTTTTTTCAGCAATGACTGAGCATGGTATTAGGCTAGATACAGCGGGCTTACAAACATGGAGAAGGCTCTGAAATGATGAAAAGGATCATTATTTAGGGTACTGGTTTAAGACAAAAAAAATATGCACATTGTTTGTAGTGCTTCCATCAAGGACTGGAGTGTACACCCCTCCTTGAATATTGGCTGTGTAAGTGACTTGCTTCTAACCGCTGTCTGGTTCTATCTCGAGACATGCCTCTTTGGAGCCTTGAGCCACCAAGTGAGAAGCTTAGCTTTCCTGAATCCACCCTACTGTGGAGACCACATGGAGAGAGTAGACAGAGGCAGAGACCAAAGCCAAGGAGCCCCAGTTGTTCCAGACTCCAACTGTTTTATCTCCCCAGCCAGACAACAGGTGTGTGAGTGGAAACGGAAGCCCTTGAGATAACTGTAGTCCCAGGGACCCTCTGAGTGTGGACTCATGACAGCCTCCAAGTGGTCAACTGAGCTGGACCGAGTGGACCCTCAGAATCATAACAGATAATAGTAACAATTGCTGCTACTTTATACCGCTAAGATCGGGGTAGCATGTTTCCCAGCAATTGAGAACTGGAACACTATGTACTTTGTAAATACATTTTATCTACAGACCTAATATTTGAAGTACCCATGGCTATATTTTAGAAAGTTTATTAAAAACCTCAGAAATAAAAGAATGGCTAACCTGCAATTGTGTGTGTAATAAAATCCATTCCTGCATCAAATCGCTCTCGGGGCTGTGTTTGCAAAGCAATCAGTGAACTGGTTTGAATGAAGCCCTTCCACTCTGTGGGATGGGGATCTGACTGCAGCAGGCCGCGTTTCTGAAGAGCTCTGCCTCTATAATGAACATGAGCAGCTCCTTTCCATTCCAACACAATGTGAAGTATATTTTCTCTGTCAGGTCTGCCAAACCTTGACATGCAGTACAGCCCCAAACAATTCAACGCATGTCTGGCCAGTGACATCTACTTCCTTTCCTCTGACAGCCTAAGTAAGCTCCCACTCAAGCCAGTAAAGGATGATTCTAAGGAAACTTTTCCAGATTTATGCCTCTGACTGTCATTTTTAATTCAAAACTTTGGATGATGTACACTTTTGGGTTCTTCTATTTTCTGAGAAATGGTTTGTGTTGATTTGGATCAGTGTTTTTCTACTTTATGTACGATGCTCTAAGGCTCTTAAAAAAGCTAACTTAAGAAATTCTTGCTGAATATCTCCTATCTTTTTATCATTTATTTTTCAATCCTCATCCAAGGATATTGTTTCATAAATTTGAGACAGAGAGGAAGGGATGGAAGGAGGGAGGGA
>NW_005367209.1:2858647-2893212 GCF_000412655.1 Myotis brandtii
AGGGAGGGAGGGAGGGAGAGAGAGAGAGAGAGAGAGAGAGAACATGAGAGAGAAACACCGATGTGGAGAGAGAAACATCAATTGGTTGCCTCCCTTACATACCCTGACCAGGAATCAAACCCTTAACCTGTTATGTAATCTGACTGAAATAGAACCCATGGCCCTTCAGTGCAGGGAACTACACTCCAAGCAACTGAGACAACTCTCCAACTGAGACTATGCTACAACCAACTGAGCCACACCTGCCAGGACTTATTCCATTTTTATAAACATATTATCTCTTGGAATTTAATGAGGTGTTATTGTTTTTTTCTGAAGGACACCATCCAAAGAATTATTAAGATTCCACTGTTATATCTATCTACTTCCTTATTTTACACATTATCCCTTAGCTAATGGTGGTATTCCTTACACATTATTCCAAAAAACCGTACTTTGTGGGATAGGGCTATGTGACCTTGGAATGCAGAGAAAAAGAGAAATGGAGAAGGGTTGACATACAAAAGGACAGAAAAAAATTAATAAAATAATTAGGATGACTTCCGTAATCTAATGTTTGGGGATATATGGTAGATGTCTTCAATAGGGTACTCCCCAAAACAGACCCTGAGATCAGGGCTAGAGTGCAAAGAGTTATCTAGGAAAAATGACCCCAGATAAAAGAAACTAAAAATTGTATAGTAATAAACAGATAACTGTTGCTGGCAATGGGCCTCGACCCTGCTGGGGGGGGGAGGGGTGGTGGAAATACTTCAGATCTGTCCCAACTGCAAGCTGAGGGATGTTGGGTATTTTTCTCCTAAATCCTATCTCTAACTAGTGGCATGCTGTGTCCAGGGGCTTTAATTCCCTGACACTTCTAGCCTGCCCAGCACACAGCGGAATATATTCCATAGGCCAACGAGATCCCATAGGCAGAATGTCACAGGTGCTTGTAACAAGAAGCTAGGAGCAGACACTAGATGCCAAGTGAGCATGGAGGAGCCTGCATGATGGCTATAGTGGCCGAGGTCCTCCCACACCCTACACATGGGGTAGATCAGACAGTGATCTTCAACTGGGGACATTTACTTATTTGGAAACATCTTGGTGACTTGGTAACACCAAGTTTTAGACCACGTGCTATATTATCAAAGCCAGTCTAACTTTGCTGTTGGTCCCATACCAATGGACTTTTTTTTACATGAGATTTTTGAGGACTACAGAGTACTGATCAAATATTTAAAGGAACTTTTGCCCTCTTTGGCTTGTTATCAGAAGCCTACTGTTCCCATCCCAGGACCCCCTATCACCTCCAGTTTCTTCAAAGTGTCTCCTAACCTCCATGGCAGCAAGAATGTTTATTTAAAAAGTCAGTTTTCATAACATGCACCAAACACATAGGCAGCAGAACATGGGAGTTTATATGAGGAAATAGGGGGCTGAAAAACAAATGTATGAAAGACTTGGAGAACCGCAATAAGGGGTTTGAAGAATAGTAATTAGGAACAGGCAAAGGGCTTCCTGGTTTAAAACCTATTTTAAATCAGAATTTTTCTCACATGTATTTACATTTCACTATAAAAGGGATCAAGGCCATCCCCATACCAGTAAAAAACACCAAGGAGAATACTATTGCAAGTTTCTAGTATTATGTACCATCTTCTTTTGAGCATTACAAAATTACCTCACTATCTAGATAATTTATTTCAATTAGGTGTGCAGAGTGATGGGTGCATGAGCCAAGGCTAAAGAATAATAGAAAAATACTGCAACCCCTTATGCTTGCTTTCTTTTCTTTTCTTCTCTTCTCTTCTCTTCTCTTCTCTTTTCTTTTCCTTTCTTTTCTTTTCTTACATTTCCTTCCCTTTTCTTTTATTTTTTTCTTCCTTCCTTTTCTCCCTACTTCATTACTTATTTCTTTAAAATGGTGGTTACCAGAGGAATATTATCAAAGGGTACACATGGTCAGTTATAAGAAGAATAAATTCTAGAAATGTAGTGTACAACATAGAGACTAGATTCAATAATAATCCTATATAATAAAAGGCTAATATGTTTCCTTCCCTTTTCTTTTATTTTTCTCTTCCTTCCTTTTCTCCCTACTTCATTACTTATTTCTTTAAAATGGTGGTTACCAGAGGAATATTATCAAAGGGTACACATGGTCAGTTATAAGAAGAATAAATTCTAGAAATGTAGTGTACAACATAGAGACTAGATTCAATAATAATCCTATATAATAAAAGGCTAATATGCAAATCGACCGAACGGCGAAATGACCAGTCACTAGGACATGCACTGACCACCAGGGGGAAGACGCTCAATGCAGGAACTGCCCCCTGGTGGTCAGTGCACTCCCACAGGGGGAGCACTGTTCAGCCAGAAGCCCTGAGCTGGGCTCATGGCTGGCGAGTGCAGCGGCAGTGGCAGGAGCCTCTCCCGCCTCCATGGCAGCAGCAGCACTAAGGATGTCCGACTGATGGCATAAGCCTAAGGGCTCCCAGACTGGGAGAGGGCACAGGCTGGGCTGAGTGATTCCTCCCCTCCCGCACCCGAGTGCACGAATTTCGTGCACCGGGCCTCTAGTGTATGTATACTTGAAATCTGTAGAGTAGATTTCAAATGCTTTCACCATTACCAAAGGTAACTATGTAAGGTGATGAATTTGTTAATTAGCTTGATTGTGGTAACCACTTCATAGTATATGTACATCAAAACATGTGTACACTGTAAATACTAGTATATTCAATATTTGTCAGTCATATCTCAATAAAGCTGGAAAAAAAACTATTTTTCATTAAAACTATTTTTTATTCCTTGATAATTTGTTGAATGGATGGCAAAGGAAAGTTATGCACTGAGTGGGTGTCAGGACAAAGCCAGAGTAGGATAAAAAATGGCCATGGAATGATATGCAAGTCAGGCTTCGGTTTCCATAAGAGTTGGCTTAATGGAAGGCAGCCAGAGCACTACAAACGACCACATATGGAAGTCCTACTGAAGCAGCTGCTGGAGAACAATGGCTTCGGTCAGCGATTTTCAACCAGTGTGCCACAAGCATTTTTAAAACATGCAATACCTGACTATTTAGTCAGGGGCACTCACCTCTTTTCTCTTAGATTGTCAAATAAAAAGATGATAATAGCCAAAACAACGATAGCTGTCCGGTATGAATGAATCAAAATATTTTATACCAATTTTTTGGTCAGATCAGCAAAAAAAATATGTATTTTTGAAGGCCATATAAATGCTATAAAAGTTCACAAAATGTTTTGTGTTTTGTTTTGTTTTTATGAAAAACCTAATATGAACACTAGGCTGTGTTGCAGAGATAAGGCTCTAATGTCTGATTATAACTCCCATTTTGTTTACAAATGCCAAGCTTAGCGTTGGTGTCTGCATTCTAATATAGAAGTTGAGATGCTAGATGTTTTTTAAAAAAAGAAAACAAAAAGAAATAACACTTAAGGTACTCTCATAAACAGAAAATAATGCCAACAGTGTTCCAGAGAAAATAATAAATAATGAGAGTTAGAAGTAAACTAAAAGAGGGCAGATGAATGGGTTATTTCATAATTGCCTTTAAAAGTATGAAGTTTATTATTACCAGGGGAATACTAACATTGTCCTCTTAACCTCTATAATAAACAAAATAAAAAAACCCTCATTAAACTGAACCAAAATAGTAAAACCAGAGACCAAAAGAGGCTGAAGATCCTCTTGCAGTGAACAGCTTTAATAATAATCTGCCTGGGTGTTGGACTCATCTTTACATATTAAATCTGGTCACAATTGGGCATAGGAATGCCTTTGGAGGTGCATTTTCCTTTCAATACTAAGGATTTGCAAGTTTCCCAATTTCACATAATTGCATGGGTTTATTTTGGGGGGGGGGGGGAATGGGTAAAAGTGTTCATTCAATAAATACTTGCAGAGCACACACTTGTATCAAGCACTCCAGTAGCTGCTGGGAGATAGCAGGTGTGATAAGAGTGATGCAGCCCCTGCCACCATGGAGCTCTCAATCTATGATGGTGGATATTCCTTAAATAAATAATTGCCCAAATGAAGCTTTGATTAAAGAATGCTTATTGCAATAACTCACAGGGATTCTTACACTACTCTGAGAGGCCCAGGAAGGCTTCCCCAAGGTCTTGTCAAATGAGCTGAAATCTCAACGGTATGAAGATCTCAAAGGCAGAGGAAGATAGGAGAAATAGCATGTGCCAAATGTCTAATTCCAAGAGAACTTGATGAGTACGAGGATCTGGAAAGAGACCTTTGTGAAGGGAGCAGGGTGGGCATGGGGGGCGGGGGAAAGATGACAGAAGACAAGGCTTGAAAACCTGGGGGAAGGGGGAACCAGAGGCAGGTTCTTCTAAGCCAATGTGAACCCCAAATTCAACTCAGGAATATCACCTAGGAACTTGTTAGAAATGCAAATCATCAGGTTCCACCTCTGACCTCCAGAAAGGGCCCAGGAATCTATGTTTTAACAACCCCTCCATGGGAATCTGATGCACCTTCAGGTTTGAGAGCTTTGGGGCGGGGGCAGTTAGGCACTTCCCCAAACCCTTAGGATCTATCCATTTCTTCTCATTTCCATTCTTTCATGTCATTCAGCCTCCATGTCCCTCACCTGCATTATAGTCACAGCCTTTCAACTGGTCTTTTCATGCTTTCGTTCACTTATTAATTTAGGATTTATTGACACCTGCTATTTGTTTGTAAAACATTAGTAAATAAAAGAAAGACCTTGTCCTTGTAGGTTTTCATTCTCCTTTGTGGGTGTGTAGACAAGAGGGAGGGTGAACAGAAAGTAAGCAGAAAAACATAAAACATAAAAGGGCAACTTGTTCAGGATAGAAAATAAGGTGATAAATGCTGAGAAGGGATAAAGAGTGTTTATGTTCCCCACAGGGAATGGAGATCTGTAGTAACTGAACTTCCTTTAATTCTCCCTCTCCCTGCCCCAAAACATTTTATAAATGGAAAAGAAACTCAACTCCTCACCACCCAAGAGTGAGTGGGTAGTTCCCACCCTTGATCTCACTCCATGTCACTACAGTTGCAGCTTTGGTTCCCTGGAAAGTAGACACTGAGCTAGAGATTTCTTTACAAGCACTTATTAAAGAATGCTTATGGAATCAACCCCTAGTGGAGGGCAGGACAGGAAAGGGATGGGAAGCAAAGGGAAGAGAAGGGAAGGGGAGGGGAGGAGAGGGGAATGGAGCAGTTCAGGGTGAAAGAGAAGTTAGGCTGCGATACAGTCACTGAAGAAGTCTCAGCCACCACTTGAGCTCTGAACTGAAGTGGCCCTACAAAGTTGTCCTAAACTGGGGTAAAAGGCTGGGTCTTATATACTGGAATCAACACTCACTGGAACACTGGACATGTGCTGCAAGAAGGGGGCATGGCTACAGGCAAGATAGCTTTCTCTAGTCAATGTCAATTCCCAGAAAGGAAATTGTCCACAAGGGACTGTGAACCTAAAGCTAAGCTAGTGCCTTACCAGGACTGGTTAATTCACCAACTGGGGAGAGGGGGGAAGATGTGGATAAGAGCACACGAAAAACAATCCCCTTCAGCTTTCTTAGAATCATCTGTTCCCGAGTATTCCAGGATAACATCTTCCCCCAGAACACCCAGCAATGTTGGGTCAGTGGTCCAAGCACTTTGTAGAGTTAGCATCAAAACCACAAGTGAGTCTTTGCATGAAGGGAGTCAGCCTCGCCAGATATCAATAATGTGTACAAGTGCTTATTCAAAGAGAGTAAAACTGCCAAGATTATAATTGCTTGTAACTGGAAGTAGGCAAAGAAATTAATGTTGCTGAATAGTATTCAGTCCCCTGAGAGCTGACAAATTTAGTCAAGATTGCATATCATTAGAAAAACTGGAGTGAAACATTTCAGTCAATATGGTCAGCTTTCTCTGAAATCCACGAGTGGTCATGGTTAACACGGTAAATATTTAATTCCATCACTTACAATTGCCCTTTGCTCCCAGCATTTACTTCGGCAGCTTTGAGAGCTTAGACAAACATGCAGGCCTCCTTTTACTTGCTTCATGCTCATATTGGCTTAGCTGACTGCCTTGTGACAGAATCACAGGAAATACATAAGTAAGACTGGCAGACACAAGAAACTTAATGGAGGTAGGAAATAAGATGACAAAAGTACAGACTGAGAGCAAGAAGGGACTTTAAGATTAAAAAAGTCCACGCCACGGTCCCTGTTCTACATGAGAATATCAATACCTGAAACCCAGAGAGAAAGGTTAAGGGGCTTTGCCCAAATTCACACAGCCAGATCTCCAGATATGAAAGCCAGTTCTCTTTCGGTTGGAGCACATGGTCACTAGAAGTGTGTGGTGACTTTGAAATGTATCAGCTTAGCTGGGCTGAACAAAATGTCACAGTTTCTTTCCCTGTATGTTTGTGATTAGGGTGGGCCATGAGAGATGTTTTGTAGGCGTTTCTTTTATAAATAGAAAAGAAACTCGACTCCTCACCATCCAAGAGTGAGTGGGTAGTTCCCACCCTAGGTGGTTCCCACACCTTGAAGAAGGAAGGGAAGCAGCTGTCTTGCTGTTCATCACACTCAGAAAGTCACATAGTGCTTTGTAATCCATGATCATTGTCACTGAGTTGATGGGTCAATTATTGGGCATGCAATCGCCCACCTTTTCCTGCTCTCTCACATTCTCCACCTCCTTGGTCACTCATGTGCTCAGCTCCATGATGAAGCTTCTCCTGCAGGAAACCTGCTTTGTCAAGGTGGGAGGAAGTGAGATCTGACATGCGCCCAATCGGTTTGAGTTCAACTCATGCTCATGAGTTCCAGTTTGTCCTTTCTCTCGACCTCTTTATGCCCTCTTCCCTTTCCTGCAGGTTTCAAACTTCCGCTTCAGATGTGAAAACAACAGATTTAGAAAGACTATTTAATAGCTCCCACAACTGGGTAAGGTCAAATCCCTGTAACAAATCCTTATTAGTGGTACTCCATGTTAAATTGGACTTGACTGAAACTAAGTGCCCATAGCTGATAGAATCATTGCTCAGAGTGGTTCCTGGTATCCTGAGAATGGTTCACCCACAGTTAGATCCAAGGTCACTAACCTTCCATTCTCTCACCAACTACCACCATCTAAGATTTCCATATTCAGGAATTATATTTATTTTCAGTGTAAAAGTATGTTTTTGTAATTTTTATTACTGCTTAATAATAAAATAGTAGCTAGTATTTCTCAAGTGCTCACTATCCAGCGGTTTTCAAGCTGTGGGTCGCGGACAATGAAAATACATCCTGCATATCAGATATTTACATTACGATTCATAACAATAGCAAAATTACAGTTATGAAGTAGCAACGAAAATAATTTTATGGTTGGGGGTCACCACAACATGAGGAACTGTATTAAAGGGTCGCAGCATGAGGAAGGTTGAGAACCACTGGACCAAGAATAACACTAAGCATTTTGTGTCATATGGTGCCATTTTTTAGCATATGAGGAAACTCAGGCAAACAAAGGTTATATAGTTTTCCTAAGGGCACGGAGTTAGAAATCAGAAAAACCAGAATTTAAAGTCAGGTTGGTTGACTGAAGGGCCCACTGTTAGCTGTCTCTTATAAAAAGGTGTTTCTTGAATGTTTGGTTTCTCATATATTTTATAATATTTTGGCATTATCACAGCTTCCCTTCTATAAATATCACTACTACTTTCTTCCATATTTTAGAAGATTTTGTGCTTAATTATGTAACGTAAATGCCTCAATGTCTCCAACACTTTGTCCTCCCAGTATTCACACCTTTAATCATTAATCCTATAGCATTCTCCTATATTGACCTTAGACTCGACTATATGGCATGCCAGTGGGATCTTAGCAAAAGTGAAACAAGCAGAGGCTTGAAAAGCTTGGGGTAAATGAAGTTGCTTGCTCTCATTCTTGCTTTTCTGCTTCCATCATGAGAATATGTTCAGGCCAGGCTGCTGGAGAATGAGAGAGAGCTGGCTCAGTTGTCCCCTTAGCCCCCAAACAATAGCCACTTGACCACCAGGCACATGAGCAAGCCCAGCCAGGACCAGAAGAACTTCTAGGTAAGTCTCTAATGATGAACCAGACTTCTGAGCTAATTTAACTAATTTAATTTGAGGAAGCTTGTCACAGCACTATTTTGTGAGTAGGTAACTGATAGTTCTGCTTCCCCTTATTAAAATAAAATAAAAAATAAAAAAAGACTGCTGGTGTTTTCTGCTTTAAACGAAATTCATGCTGTAGGCAGGCTGAGAAGCCATACAGGGCACCAAATTTTTACTTTAAAGAGAAAAAAGTGGTTTTCCCTTTCTTTCACATTTCATTAAATACATAAACATCATTTGCAATGTAAGCAAATAAGCAGAGTAAATAGTTATACTTTTTCTATGGCTCTATAATCCCAATTATTTTGAAGAGAATAGTCACTCTGTAACCAATAATGACACTTTCAAACACAGGAGAGCAGAACAAAGGTTCAGCTATCCCCTCACCATCACCACCACCACCACCACCACCCCCTTCCCCCAAGAGAGAAACATGGAGGCTATTGGCTGCCAGGAGCTACAGTCTCTGGCATGTTCTAATGACTCTATTTTAGGTTTTATATTTCATCTGTATGTGTCCCTTCTGTTGAAAGTTCTACAGATGGAGTGAGTATAAATTATGCCCTTTCAGTTTGAGTAAGGAAGCAAGAGGAGTAAAATGCTAAAAACATGCTTGTCCTGTTTTCCCCTCCCATCTTAATATGTGGGAGGGCAATTGCCCTTGGTTCTGTTTTCATACAAGAAGAGGTGCACTCCCTAAGAACAACATGCAGTTGGTTTCAAAGTAGGAAAAACAGGAAAATAGCCCATACTTAATTACATGTACCCAAAAACCCACAGGGAAATTCATCCTAGAGGCCATCACTGATCCTGTCTTAAGGTGGGCATTTTGGTCCCTTTGAAGTTCTGCTGAGGATCTTTGCCATTTTCCTGGGGAAGATAAATAGGAAGACCAGTATTTGGCCTGATCGCACAGGGAGCTCTGCAGCATGAATTACACCATAGAACTGTACCTACTTGTAGCAAAAGGGCAGGCCTGTTGGCTGGGGACAAAGGGGAGAATTGTGTGTTGTGTGTGTTTGTTGTGTGTGTGCGTGTCGGGAGGTGGATCTGTAACCGCCCTGACTAGACAGCTTTCATCATCCAAGGGTAATTTCTGGGAGGGGAGGCAGCTGTGAGCCTTAGAAACCATTCATCACAGCAGCTGGGCTCTAGTTGCAGAGCTGGGTATAGGGGATCTGGGTGGGCTGCCTACCATACCTTCTACAGCTCACAATGTCATATACACAGCAGCATGAACTCTGAGGTTGAGTGATGAGAGGAGAGAAGGGGCATTAACAGAAAATAAAATCCACAAAGCAGGTGGAGAACAAGAACTCATTCTCCTCTTGTAGACATTACTTAACATTTATGCTATCACTCACATTCTAAGCCCACATCTGTACATGTGTATTTCTGCCAATTGTGTAATATGGACCGACCATAACTTCAGGGCAGGGATTCAGAACAACCTTTCACAAGATTCAACTACCTCATCTACCACCTTCTCAGCTTCCTAACCAAGTTCAAGTGACAACTTAAAAAAGTCAAAGCATTTGGGAAAGGCAAAAAAATCACTTGAAGTATGGTAGCTTTTCAGCAAGCCAACTTTCTGAATCATCAGACATGATCTACTTTCCAATTCAAGCAGTCATTGCTGACCACATAAAAATCAAGGCAGTTATTTCTGTAAGTAGACACCTTTCCACAGGGATCTAGAGAATCGGGTAAATATTTGAAGTAACAGAGTGAACATAGCCACACATAAGTTCCAAATACTGCGGATTAAACTGCCACTAGCCATATCACTTTTTCTCAATGTCTAGTTTTCCTAAGTATCTGACACAATAACCCTAGATTTTGTAATGAATAAATTTTGTATTCTTTGGAGGTAACTTTTATAAGGTGAAATGCACAAATTCATGGAATTTTAAAAATTGATTTTAGAGAGAGGAAGGGGGAGAGAGAGAAACATCTCTGTAAGAGAGAAATATTGATTGGTTGCCTCTCCTACATGCCCCAACAGGGGATTGAACCCAGAACCTGAGCATGTGCCCTGAATGACTGAGAATCAAACCCACCACCCTTCCATGTACAGGACAATGTTCCAACCAACTGAGCCACACTGGCCAGGGCATTCAGCATCATGTTTTTGAGATTCATCCATGTGGTTTTATGGGTCCTTCATTCCTTTGTGTTGCTAAGTCGTAGTCAGTGGAGAAATTTTAAAACCAAACATTTTCTAGCTTTGGTTCCGACGATTAAAGCTGATTAAAAATGCTGATTTAGGTCATTTGAAATTTTTCTATAAAATATGATGTCTTTTTATGAAAATATTTCTAAGTGAATGTGGCAAAATTTTTCCCACTCAAGAGACCCTCAGCAACAGAAACAAAATCTCCAAAGCTAACCTCACAAAAATTCATTCATGCTCCATAGTAAAAGCACAAAAAATAAATTAAGTATTTGCAAATGGCTTAAAAGATATAGTAAGGGGGAGAGGGGAAGAAGAAGAAACCACTACAGACCTCACTGTAGATATTTTATGTTAAGACTCAGTGCTGGCTAAGAAAACCAACCAACCATGCTGTTGGTTCTTAGGCAAAGGCAACAGCAATATACTAGTAGCCTGATGAATAATTCCCCGGGTGCTTTATTTCTGGCAAAATCTCTTAATTGGCTAGCATGCTAATCCCTTTCTTAGAAGAACACTTAGCACTGGAAACGTGTGAGACAAACAAAAATACAAGTCCTGGTTTGGTATGCAAATCAGCACCAGGGAAACTGGCATGGCCTTGCTGTGCTCAGGGCAATCTGCAGGGAGCAGAGGAGTTATGAATCAAAGCTTAAAGGAAAGTGCTGTCAACAGGATTAGGACACAACTGCCTCTCACCCTGTGGCTCCCTTTCATTCTGAACTAGGAGACTTAACCTGACACTTGAGTAGACTAGATCATCATGGGGTCTCTATTTCTCACCTGAAAACCCAGCTAACAAAACCCAGCCAAGTAGAATACCGATGTCAATGTGTGACATTATTTGTGTTATTATTTCCAGTTCAAAGGAATGTATTTGTAGAACTTTTAAAAATGTTGTATTTTCTTATTCAAACATTAAAATAAATGCTTTTCTATGTCAGCCGTTACCTGAGCCTAGGAATTCTCTTGTCCTTGGTTCTATTTTCATGACCCGTGTGGTCTAGTAAGGATTTGTGTATTTTTCTGGGGATAGAGAGAATTTCTGTCTTAACATCTCATGGAAGTATATTTCCAAATGACGAATCAAAGTGTTCATAGAAAGCCATACCTCATTGTTCACAGAAGTCCTCTTATCCCAACTGCCTCTCCCAGTCCACTAAGAGATATAGCCACAACAACTTACTAGTACTATTGTATAAAATCAGAGATTTAATAAGACCTTTTGGCTAATAGCTCCCATCCCACATACAAGAGAGAAGGTAAGTGGAACCAGATGTCCAGCCCACAGAGACTATATTAAGAGATTTCAAAGGCCAAAAATGTGAGATGTGAGGGAGAAGCCAGGAACCATGCAGCCAGGAGAACCATCCCATGTAGCAACCATATATTACAAGGGTTTACAACATGGCATTCACAGGATGCAGGGGCTCCATGCAGTTGGATGACAAAATACCTTTGTTTTTACTAGCTTCTAGCTAACTGTTTTTAAAAATTAAAGATGTAGATAATAAACTACATTAACATTGGTAATATTATTTTGCCACCAAGAAAAAAAATGACCAGTGTTTCCATATGACATTACCAATGTGGAAAATATCCCTCACATATGCTAATTGCTACATCAAAGTTACAGTAGTTAGTAAACTATTAGACCCACTCTAGAGCTTGTTATTAATGAACTAATGAAGAGGCATGAATTAGTGCCCTGATAGTATGTTGGTTGGAGTGTCATCCTGTGCACCAAAGGTTGCAGGTTCAAGTCCTGGTCAGGACACATACTACCTAGATTGCTTCGGTATCCAGTTAGGTCACATACAGGAGGCAACTGATTGATGTTTCTCTCTCACCTCTCTCATCTCTCTCTCTCTCTCTCTCTCTCTCTCTCAATCAATAGAGACATATCCTAGAATAAGGATTAGAAAAAAAAGAGGTACACATACTGATCTATATAATAAATGTTTTCTAAAATATGTTAAGAACTGTATTTGAAAATAATTAGTTTCTTTTGTATGTATATAATTATATATTTAACAACTTTATTCAAGTATGTGTTAATAAAAAAAACTAATATGCATAATAACATGATTAAAGTAAAAAACACTATTAGGAGGGAAAGAAGCTACACACAAAGCATATCTGCAGGATGTTCTACTATATGAAGTTCAAAACTATCTATGGTAGTAGAAACCAACAGTGGTTGCCTCTAGGGTAGGGAGTGTTGATTGGGAAAAGAATGAGGAAACTTTCTAGGATGAAAAAAGTGTTCTTATTTTGGTCTGGATGATGATGACTATGTATACATTTGCCACAACTAACATGTACATAAGATGTGTTCATTTTACTATATGTGAATTTACCTTAATAAAGTACTGAAAACAATATTGTCTTCAGTACTTTATTGAGGTAAATTCATATATATAGGCTTTACCAGACAAAGGGATTAATAACTCAAAAGAGGTTAAGAACCCTTATCTCCTAACAGGAAATAAACTAAACCAGCACCAAACTGACCCTTGAGTTGCCTCCCACCATCCACAATCAGCCCAGCATTCATAAACTATCCAGGTTAAGTGACTACATCCCATCTCTGAATATCTCTCCATGCCTCCCCGCATCCAGTTAACCCATTCCATGTGGACAACTGTAATCATAGCCTATGATACTCGTAAGATTCTCTGTGCTTCCAACTCCCCTGCCCAAGACAGATAGGAGGAATGCCTGGACAACTTGCAAGGCCATGGTCGCTTGAAATTAAAGACTCCCAGCAGCTAAGGCAATGTGACATCCCACACTGAGCCAGCAGAGCAGTGGAGTCCCCAGTCCACTGGCCTTTCCCACTTCTGAAAACTGGCAAGGGGCCCATGCTATTTGTGTTCCATCTAAGGGTGCCCTCCCTTTTGTTTTTCAAAATCAAGCACCAGTTAGGCTCATTCTAGAAGTTCACCCAACACTGTCATTTATAGGTGAGGGAACTAAGATTGGTTTACCTTAAAAAATTAATAATTATCAGTTACAAGACACTAGCCCAGATGATACCCATCAACCATCCTTTTTTTTTTAAATGACAGCTAGCTGGTTCCTTCCTGTCAAAGAATCCTTCAGCCCTTGCACCCACATTGCTCTAGGTCCTATAGAAAAACAAGCTGATTGGGGAATACAGATAAGACCAAGGACATCTGTGGGCTTCAGACTACAGCATGTCCTTGGCCGGGCTTCTGGACTCTGATGTGTGATAGTATTTCAGGAAATTAGCTCACGAGAAAGAATGTAGTTGGAGCTGGGAGCCATGTGTCCAGGTAGAGCATTGTCAGTGGTGGGACCTCTGTCCTTGTTCCAGGCACCCTTCCTTCCCCACTCAGGTTTTTCATCTCCAAATATAAAGGGGAAAGAAAACATTGAGCTTCCCAGTTCTAGCAGTTGATACCATGGACCATATTCCTTACTTGAACAAAATGTTTTCTCCCAATAATACACAATTCTAGGCCCACATGTTTAAATTTTTCCATTTGGATTTTAATTTTAAATCCAATTGAGACTATTTTTAATAATTTAAAGAACCTATGAGAATTCCTATCTGTGAGTCAAAATGAACTATAACAGCAAAAGAGTTATCATACTGATATTGGCAGGCTTTATTATTATTAGATTTTATTACATTTAAGAGGTATGAATAAAAATACTGATAAGGTACTGATTAAGTTCACACACACACTGCCTGGCTTCAAACCCCACCTCTTCCTTCCACTTATTAGCTATGCAAACTTGGTCAAGTTCCTCAACTTCACTGTGTATTTTAGTTTTATCATCTGTAAAATGAGAAAATTCATAGCACTTCATTCATAGAATCAGAGGTTTAGGTTAACATTTGTAAACTAGAGGCCCGATGCACGAAATTCGTGCAAGGGGCTTGGCCCTCGCAGCAGCCCCAGCTGCTGCCTCAGCCCTTGCAGCAGCCCCAGCTGCCTCGAAGTGCTCCCCACCCCCCACCCCCTGCCTACTGGTCATCCCGAAAGGTCATTCTGCCTTCTGGTCTAATTAGCATATTAGCTCTTTATTATATAGGATAATCTAGATTATCTGACAGATGGTAAGTGCTATGTATGCATGCACTATGTAACTAATTAAGAACAAGTGGTCTGCTTAGAAAGAATTTGGGTGCAGTCTTCCTATTTGATGTGGTTTTTAATTGTTGGCTATGAAAATCTGTCCCCTTACTGAAAGGTTCTGTGCACAAAGCAGTGATGCATTTTGCTTGGTCAACCCAAGTAAAAAGTTTGTGGATTAACCATCTTGATATTCAGAGTTCCCTACAGACAATAAATGCTCTACTGTATAATTTGTAGCAAAGGAATAAGCCATCATGAGTCAAGTTCATGTGTTCTTAACCAAGAACATAATTAATGATTAACAGGCCAGGGAGGGAAAACTGCTGTACAAAAACAAAACAAAACAACAAAAACCCACAAAATACACAAAAAAAGAAACCCAACTTATTAACATCAAAATACTGTCAAAGCCTAAAGAAGAACAGCCAGGTCTTAGAATGACTATTCCAATGAATAATCTGTAATAAATCAATGGACTGTTCATTTCTTCAATTAGTTTTACCTCTACAGATTCATCCGGTCTGTAATTCATTTCAAGATGACACCAGAGAGAGAAGAAAGGTCATTTTTTGCTTCATTTTTATGGATCCAATTAAAGTTGACTCCAGAGATTAAGAAACTTTTAACTGACCCCTCGAAGTATCCCTGCCTGCAAGCACTTTCACCCATACTCACCAGCACCCAGCCCCACCCATTAGGTCTCCAGCATGATGCCTTTACAATAAATACTATTTTTAGCCACTAACATGTGAATGCTTTTGTTGATTCTATTTAGAGACCATGCCGGATACCAGCTAATGTCCCATTTTACATCATCCCTCTCCAGATCTGACAGTTGGAAACACTTAGTTCTGCTCTGCTTCCATTGTATTTCTGAAGTCATTTGAATGATTTAAATCAGAGATAAGTATTTGCAAATGAGCTTAAGAAGAAAAGATGTTTCTGAAAATACTAAACTGCCTTGTTAAATGTGTCCTTGATTCTAGTTTAATTCTTGGGAATTTGGTTCATGCAGTCTTTCCATGATGGTAATATTTCATGGTAAGACTTTTAAAATGTTCTGTTTCCAAATAAAGTATTTTTTTTATGTTCCCATAAAAAATAAAATTATATAAGGGGAAAGTTCTTCATTTGCTTTTCAATAAAACCACAACCTAATAAATAAAACAATAAGTTTAATGTTATTATATTTTATTAAGCATCTATTGTGTGTCACCATTGGTCTGTTGCCTGATAATGTGAGACATTATCACACTCAGTCCCTAAGACAGACTCAAAATATATTATTAGCCCCACTTTTAGATGAAATCACTGAGGATTTCAAATATTAAGGAATTTGACCAAAGTGAGAAGCTGACCTAGGAGTCAATCCAAAACTTGAGAGAATTTGACCAAAAAGTCACAACTTTCTTTCTTGACATGTACAGAAGATTCCACAGTTTGACAAGATCAATGAACTGCTGGTGGTATTTCTGGGTAATTCCTTCTAAATGTTTCCAGAAATTCCGCAGGGACATCCCAGTTATAATGAATTAATAACTCAGATGGAAAGGAAAGAGTTGGAGGAAACCGAGAGAAGACATGTCTGAGACATTGAGCCTTTGACCTTCCCACCTTTATTGTTTCCCCTTTCTCAACAAATCACTTATTCCCTACAGCCAATCTCTGCAAACTGCAACCCAATGAAACAATTCATTCTACAGTGTGCATTGTCCACCAGCTTCACATCCTTTGAGAGAGTTTAAACTTAAGAGAAATGAATTAATCTCAACAAATCCTTAAATATCCCTGTGGTGGTAGGCATAAAAGAATAAGCCCCCATTTATGCTCCTGGTGGTCATTCCAGGTAGCATCCTGCCCACCCTCCACTTCTGCCCCCTGTCCATTAGGGTGCCACATGCATGGACCTAATTTATGTTAGCAGCCCACAAATCACGCTTCCCACTTTCAGATTCTCTCCTCTGCATGCAGCTCTATAAAAATCAAAGCTAATCACTGCATTGGCACAGAAATGAGCTTTTCAGTAAATGATTCTAACAGTTGCTGAAGTTTGAATCTATATTGCAGCAGATGTGAGGTGAACACCTCAGAATTGAGGAAGAGATCAATAGAAAGGCTTGTGGGGGTTCAGGGAACTAACTTCCTGGTGATTTTGCCTCGGAATGTCTGATGTCAAACCATAAACAAGAACTCACCTTACCCCTCTGATACCACTAGAGGGCTCTAGTCATAGATTGCAGGAAGTTGGCTGCCCATTCATTGAGAGCCTCAATTAGTTATGGACCTTGAGGTGTTGGTAGAATGGGAATTCCATAGTTTTGACTCAGAAGTGCAAGGTAAAACCCTGCCCCTGCTTCTTTCTGTTATGTTTAACCACTTAGAGCCCATTTCTTACCAAGAAAACAGGGCTGAGACTATTACTGAATGCTAAGAGGCTTAGTCAGGACAACACACCTAAAGTTAGCAGCGCATATCCAGTGTGGAGTAAATGTTAGACATGAGAGTTTCCCACAGGAAACTGAAAATGGCTCCTGTCTTCCAGACAGGTATGGTTGAGATTGATAAATAAGGATTGAGAAGCCTTAAAATGTCATGATTAGGAGTGTGAATTCTGAATTCAAATCCTGGTGGGCAAGTTATTTACTAGTAGCCTCTCTATGCCTCATTTTTTCTCATCTATAAAATGGGATAATCCTAGTAACTAATTCACACAGTTGTTATGAGAGTCATATCACTGCCTGGTCCCTTGTAAGCACTCTATACATACTGGCTATTTATGATTATAATAATTATTATCATTTACACAAGACCAAGACAACACACACACACACACACACACACACACACACACACACACATCAAGCCTAATGAAGTATATGTGAAAGACTCAGATGTTATGTCCAAAGAAGTGGCCCCTCAAGAAGGCGGCCCTTCAAAATGCTTGCACCATTTATTAAATAGTTACCAAGCACAGCCCTGGCCCAGAAGCTCAGTTGGTTGGAGCATACAGTGTGCACCAGAAAGGGGTGGGATGGATTTCCGAGAGGAGCACATACCTAGGTTGCAGATTTGAACCCAGGTTGGGGCACATATGGGAGGCAACTGACTGATGTTTCTCTCTCACAACAATATCTCTCTCTTCCTTCCCCTCTCTCTAAAAAAAAATCAATGAAAACATATCCTCCGCGAGGTTAAAAAAAAAAAAAAGTTAGCAAGCACAAAAAGGCTTTTGATTCAGTGTGGTTGGTCCTCAGAGATAAATCAGCCTCCATGGGCCACAGCTGCAGGGGATTCCTTTTGGCTCAATTTTAAGAAAAATTGGAAACTGGCTGTGCCGCTCAGAGATGAAACAGGCTGCTCCGAAGGGAGGGAGTATCTGGCCACAGGAGTTCAAGCATCACGTGGACAGACCTTTGGCAGAATTGGCCCCTCCAAGCATCAACTGAGTGATGGGAATGGCTGGCCTTTATGTACCTCCCAGGACCAAGGTTTAATGATGATAGGAGAAATAATGGGACCAGGTAAATAGAGGCCCCATAAATATTACAGCTATTAGTGTTGGGGGCACTGAAAAACGTCTTTGAGTCCATCAGATGTGGTCTCCATTTTCTAATGGACCAGAACTTACTGCTTTTTGACCACTCAACCTTACAGTCAGAGAGCTGGTATGAGAGCTCGCTCACCTCTCAGTCTGATCTCTTTCCAGAAAACAGCAATAAATGCTATTCAACTGAGAGGAGAAATGGGCCTTTCCTGTAGGATTCCATTTTAATTCATGGCTTATTGGCAATCGCTCATCTGCTGGGAATTAAAGAAGGCTTGTGTTCAGCAGGAGCTGGTATTTGCTTTGAATCCTATACCCTCCTGTCAAAACTTTGAAATGACAAAAACATGTCTCCAATTTGGGGCTCCATGAGGCCCACTTGAAGAGCCCCCTGTCGTCCTCGGCTATTCTTTTCTGAACAATGTGCTATAAATGTTCTCAGCAACAATGCACAGGGTGTATTTCAGCCACCTGGAAGTTCCTGCTGATTTTTCCAGGGGAAAAAAAAGTCTATCTAGGACTGGACATAAAAGTCCAATTTGGAAAAAAGAAATCATTCTGTGGAGATTTAAAAATTACCCTCCTCAAATTGTGCTTCTCTAGTCCTCTTATGCAAGAAGTAATGGACTGTGTATAAAAAGAACAGTAAAAAGTTAATGATTTATGACCCATGAATTTCCCTTGTTTCTTTCCCAAACTGATAATAAAATCTGTATCCATCTTTGTGGCATTCTTCTAGCTTCCATCTGCTCAGGAGGGTAAATACAGATTTCTGCGAGTGTCAGGAACTAGTAGTGCCCCTTGCCAGAAAGGGACCCAGGGACAAAACACACAGGAAATAAAACTTGACCTTTACTCTGAAACCCCAGATCTGCTTAAAGAGTAAGGTACCAAGGAGAGGAGAGGAAACCTTCGTTCAGCCCAGATGCTCCAGGAGCTGCTCATGGGAACAGACCTTCTATCTCAGAGACACACAGAGGGATTAAGATGGAGTCAATCCTGGTTAATAGGAAAAGCTATTCCTCACCTCCATCTGTTCTCTAATAGAGAGCACCGACTCTCTCCAAGTACACCAAGCTCTCAACAGATCCTCTATCTCACAACATAGCACCTCAGCCAATGGAACTGGGATATAATTCTAGTTGTCTGTATACCTTTCGGATCTTGTAATAGCAAGACTACCTCCCATCTTCAAGTCTCCATCCCAATGTCCAGATGCAATATTAATGATACAATATATTTGATGAATGATATTGTTCTTTGAAAAATAAAGACTCTAGTTTTTACTTGAAAAAAAGGAAGATAAATAATGTGCTTTCTAATATGCTTTGTATATGAATAAATAGGCATGTTCAAAAATAAAAGTTAAAACTTGAAAGTGCAATTAGCAACTTCTATCAGCGGCAGTGATTAGAATTCTCTGTAGCTAGCTAGTTACATTCTGAGCACACATGGAGAAGATGCTATGAATTGCTATTAAACTTCTAATCGAAAGCCAAAGTTTTAAATAGCTAAAGCACAACACTGACTCCTGATGTTAGATAAAGTATAATTAAAAGGCTAATTTTGACCCAATCGAGCCTGTTTTAATTGGACTCATAGCCAACTTAAATTGGCCACGTAGCTGGGCCATATTATCAAGTTGCCAGGGTCCTGAATAACTGGCATGACATCTGCAGATGCTCTCGTAGAAGAGGAGAGCTCCCCAAATTAGAGTCGGCATGTGTTCCTCTAAAAATTAGTTTAGATTAAGAATCTTCATTATTTCTCTTGACATATTAACAACTGTTCATGGAACATCTATGGTAGCTAAAGCACCAGAAAAAGGCTGCACAGAATACAAAGAGAAGGGTCTGACTCTGCTATTAGAAGCAACTACAGCAAGACAAAGAAGAAAAATCCACAAATAGTGGAAACACATCTGAAAACAGTAAGTGTTTACATGCACTGAATTCTTATTAGGCGCTAGGCACTGTTCAATGTACATCACGTTTAATGAGACTTTTCATCTTCCCCAAAATTCTAAGAGGTACTTGCTACTATTAACTTCATTTTATGTATGAGACAATCGGGGCAATAAAGGTTAGTGATTTGGCTGAGGTCATTCAGCCAGCAGATGATTTGATCCAAGCACCCTGATGCCAAAGCCACATTCTTGATTGCCAAATCCCAATTCCTGGAGATGACATAAATACCGCTGATGTTCTGAAGTATTGCCATGCGATCTCAAAGCGCAGCTCCAATTTATACCCTTAGAATAAATCCTTCAAGACAAATTTACCGAGTCAAAGTGTATGCACATTTTCAATTTCGATAACATTTAGTGCCTAGATGTTGAGTAGACTCTGATAGCAGTAGTGGGAGAGGATACCCCAGACGGTTGAAGCAGCATGAGCAGCAGGGTGATGGGGATCACAATCCAGCAGCAGTGGGAGCGTGACCTGTCTGGTGTGTGGAGGATGGGAGAGGATGCAGCATGGCAGGTCTTGATAGAGCAGTGAGTGAGGGCTCACTTATCAGTGTTCTGGCTGCCTACTTTCTCAAAGGATTTACATTCATTATTTGGTAGAAAAAAAGTATTAAGATAGAGAGAATGACTTGACTATTAGATTGACGGGTATCAAACTCAGCACTTTGAAAGGGGCCTGTTTCCTTTAAACTGCAAGAAAGTTTTATTAACAACAATGCTGCCCTTGGAATGGAAGGTGATACTACCTCATATGCCATTAGCAGGATATACATTGCTTGCGATTACATTCCTAGGAGGAGAGCTGAATCCCCAGGAAGTGGGTAGGGTTTCTCCATCTCCTTTGACTGGTTCCTGTGATTCCAGACATTAGTTTAACAAGCAGAGACCAGAGACCCGCAAGGAAGGCTCTTCTGAAAATGACATTGTACTACTAATGGCCGCCCCCAACTCTGGGAGAGAGGCACACACAGACACCACCTTGGGAACATCACTCAAAAGACTCATGATATCAGGAGCTTCGTGGTGGAAGGGCCAATTCATTGACTGAAGTTCTTTATCTCTCCCTATAAATGGAAATAGCACCCTAGACTGGGACACCTTGAGACCCCTACTGCTGAGTGTTTCCTGTTATACATTCTACGTTTATAAAAAAAACTTACAGTGAACCAGGCATTATGTTAGGATCCAAATGAATAAATAATAGAAAGTCCTTTCTCTCTACTATCACAGAAATCACCACCACCAATTAAAAAGGTGCTTTGAGAGATGATAAATGGGGAAGGTGAGATTCTGATTTGGGGGGAAGGGCTTCTCTGACCTAGTGTGGTAGACTGATGGTTTTAATGGCCCCAATTCATCATCCTCTCTCTATCCATGCCACTCACCATGGAATCTGCAGATCTTCCACTCACAAAGCAATGTGTTAATACCCTGCCTCTTGATCCCAAGTACAGAAATGTGATTTGCTTCAGCCAATATGATGTTAGAAGATGTAACATAGTAGACCATTGAAAAGTCACTGGTTTATTGACTTGTGTTCTTGCATCTTCCATCCACCATGAGAATATTCTCCAGCTAGCCCGCTATAGGATGAGACATGGAGCAGAAACTAGTCATCTGTGTCTTCCCAGCTGAAGCCATCCTAGACCCATAACAGGTCACTGGGCACCATTTATGTGAGTGAGTTCAGCCAAGTCCCGCAGAGTTGTCAAGGTGAACCTCACCCCCTAAATTTGTGAACAGCAAATACCTACTGCTGTATTGCATGGCAGTGAGGTTTTGTGGTTGTTGCACAGCATTAGTGTGGCACGAGATAACTGATACATAAGGTGACATTAAAGCTGAGTCACCTTTACTTATATAGGAAGAATCCTTTACGAGGAGGAAGAATCTAAGTAAAGCCAGGAAGGCCCTTAAGCCATCAAAGAAAGTGAAAATAGAGAGAAGTGAGTGGGTTCTAAATGTATGTTGGACATACAGTCAACAGGACTTTGTGATAGATTAAATAACAAAAAAAGGAGGTCTAAGAGAAACCCAGGGATGGCACCCTAGGTATCCAGTTTGGGCAACTAAGTAGATAATTGTGGAATTTATTGAAATGGAAGGATGGAGGAGGGGCAGTTCAGGAGTATGTGAAATGGAGAATTCAGTTGCAGATGAGGATTCGAGGTGCATGAGAGACCTTAAGTCCTGATGCCTGAAAAACAAAATGGGAATGTGGAGGAATGGTGATATGCATTTGGGAGTGGACAAGAGATATATCTCCATCCATGAATTGAAAGATATGACCTTAGCAAGAATGTTGACTGAGAATGGAAAAGGGCCTGGGCCTAAAAATTGTGTGTGTGTGTGTGTGTGTGTGTTGCTTATTGGCATGCTGAGGTACATGATAAAGTAAAGTTTTATTGTGACTTCATCAGAAACAAAAAACTCAAAAAACTCAAAAAACTGTTTAAAGGCATCATTATTGGGTTGCTTGGGTCCTAAGCCTTTATATGTTGGTCAGGATACCAGGTACAATAGTCAAAAAGGAGAAAAGTCAAAGAAAAGAGTCTTAATTGATTTCCATCAGAAGAGATATGAAAGAAGAAAGATCTAGAAAGCAGTAGTGGGAGGATGAAGCATGGAAGAATGGCTGAGCCAATGAGAGGTACTTTGCCTGAAGAGGATTTTAGGAAGTTTGACAGTCTCCCTTTTGTTACTTCTTCAGTAAGATAAATAAATGAATGCACATTACTTCTCTTTCCCCCCCTCTCCTCTCTTTCTCTTTCTCTCTCTCTCTCTCCAATCTCTCTTCCCCCCTCTAATGAAGCATGTTTTTAGTTAGAGTGGCACTTCAGACTTTTTCTATTAGTATCCCACATGCCCCGTACATCTGTTTGGCTGTTTTGAATGCTCCACTGCATTTAAATCCCCGTGTGTTGTGTAATAACAGCA
Source organism: Myotis brandtii (assembly GCF_000412655.1). NCBI lineage: Eukaryota > Metazoa > Chordata > Mammalia > Chiroptera > Vespertilionidae > Myotis > Myotis brandtii. Next base: position 2,881,505 of record NW_005367209.1, read on the forward strand.
GAGCTCTGCATACAAAAAGTGATGAATAAATATTTCTGAACTTAAAAAAATAGGTGTTTTTTACATGCAATTACTTATTTTTTTCTGAGCAAAAAAACACACATAGAAACAAAAACACAAAAGCAAAAGAAGGTTCAAATACTCAAATACATAAAGAATCAGCAGTTCACACTGGCTCACTCCATGGTAAGAAAAAAATAAAAGCCCAGATTCTACACTTCTAAACAGAACTCTTTGTTCAGTCAGGGAGTAAAACCTTTTTCTGTACACTTACTTAGAGTATACCAGTTTAAAAGTAAATATTAGAGATATGGCCAAGGTAAGATTTCTAACAATCATGAATAGTTTGAGGAACAGGAATGCACGATGTGTTGGTTTTTCCCTGAGCACCTGTAAGTCATAAGGGCTCCTGAAAGGAGAATGTAAACTTTATCAATGATTCCTCTGAGTGTTGAGCTTTACGATCTTGATTCATAGTCTTGCTTCACCTTACTAGAGAGCACAGGCATTCGGCGGGGCTGTAATTTGAAATGGCAAATGAGAAGCATGTGAGGCTGTAAAATCATGCAGGGGAATTTCTGAAAACAACACAGGAGAGAAAGTTACTAAGCTGGTGAGACAGCAAATGAAGGATGAGATTTAGAATTGAAAGTGGCCGCTCTGGGGTGCTGCTCATGTCAGATGGGCAGGAATTAATAGCTCTTGACTGAATGGGCTGCCACGAACCTTCATGAAAAATGTCTTGCTTTTATTTCTCACAGCAGTGTCTATACCTCACCTTTTAAAATCCTTCACAATGGTTGTGAATTAATGATACCAACTTCCTCAGATTCCCAAGAAAGTTTTCTTTTGCTAATCAATAGCATCTACTTCCAGCCATCCCTCAGTGGCTATAATTATTATTGCCTGGCATTAAATTGCCCTTTCCCATTTTCTCCTGTTCCCCTTAGAAATGTTCATCAATAAACAATTAAAGAGAACATGTTATAAAGAGAACATGTTATTTAGTGGCTTTTTCCTATACTCCTTTGGTGTTGACTATTTCAGACATCAATGTACTCTGCTAATCTCTAGATATTGAACATTATTTCCACAAATATGACTAATCACCTTTTCCACATTTAAATTCATCTTTCCTGAAGATTAGGAAAAAGGCAGATAGTTTTCTCTTTTTTTTTTGATAGTTTTCAATATGAGGGGGAAAAATCTCAAGTAATATAGCTCTATATCAGAGTCATCTAATCTTTCATCTTATATGTACTGCTAGATGTACATATTGATATACATACATACATACATATGCATGTAAGTGTGGAGTATAATCTTTTGTACTCCACACTTACACGTTCTCTAGTCTCCCCCTCCTCCACAATGGAAAACGTAGTCCTCTTTGATTCTGGGAAACCTTTCATCCCTTCATTCATTAACCACAGTGTCTGCCAGTTTGGCCTACTGAGTGTTTCTACAGCTCAGTGATTCTCATTTTCACAAGGTGGGCCACAGATCACTGGGTTTCTCTAAAACCCTTTCAGCATTTCCCCAAGGGCAAAATGGCTTCATAATAATACTAAGAGGTTATTGCTTTTTCCGCTATGTTGACATTTGCACTTTGTACAAAAGCAATGGTGAATAAAACTGCTGGTGCCTACACTGACATCCAGATGATGACACCAAGTTCGTCGTGTACCGGAAGACATCGGATGCGTCATTCTCACACACTCACTTAAGAGTGTCCTTAAAATAGTAGAAAATATCAATTTTAGTAAACCTTGACTCTTAAGGGCATGTTTTTTTTTAATATTCTGTATGGAAAAAATGGGAAGTATGCAGAAGTGTTAGTTCTGCAGTGTACACAAGCATTTACAGGATTATTTGAGTTTTGAACTAAAGTAGCCATTCTTCCCATGTCACATTATTTTTGCTGTATACATAAAATCATGTAGTAGGTCTTTGATGTGTTTGAAAGTATTTTCAAGAAAAATTTTGACTCTGTGGCATTTTCTCCCTTATGCGCTGAGTTTACTACCACCCTTCACTATAACAAAACCAGTACAGCATTTTGCTTTTAATAATTCAAAGAGAACACAGAAAAGAACCCCTCTAACATGTATTAGAAAACATTCCCAAGGCCACCTGGGATAGGAACAAGGAGGGAGAGAAGGATTAATGTAGGAGTCAAAATTAATTAATATATACATTTTATCTATCTTAATATTTTCATGAGCATATCACCATGATAAATTAGGGCTTCACCGTCCATGGCTGTAAAATGAATAAAACAGCACATACCTCATGTTGAAGATATGAGGACTAAATGAGGTTGATTTGCCAAGTGCTTAGGATATTGTCTGGCACATGGTGAACATTATGCTTTGTAAAATAAAATGAAATGAAAATGTGTCAACGAGTTACATAATGAACCGTACCAACATGGTTGTACATCTTGAAACCGTTCTGATCTATAATGTCTATAAAATCACATTACTCCCAAGGAAATAGTTGAGCAGTACATGTTAATAACTAGTTGCTCCTGGGCATCTATGAGTTGCTTTACAATTGGTACAACTGAACCAGGCAGGAAAGCCTTACTTGAACCTTGAGCATGGAGTCAATGACCACAATGTTTCTGCTCTATTTTCCTTCCTACGGGCAGGAAGGAAACATACAGGTGAGCAAAGAGCAGCTGGGTCTGGGAGGTGGGAAGACAGCCTGTGTGGTGCCAGTAAGAGGAACTAGGCAATGACACCAAAGAGGCAGCGGATCCTGAGAAGGATCCAAATTTAGTGCTGATTGGCCTGGAATGCACGTAGTTATTCCTCCTTCCATTCTGACAGCACTAAACACACATTTTCAAGATTAATTTTTGAACCCATTAAAAATTACTGCAACACCGAGGCTTCCATTCAATTTCCAGTTTCACTGGGTGTGGGTTTTTTTAATTGCTTTTGAGGGTTCACTCCAAGCCACGTCCCCATGATGGTCATTCCAAATAAAATGATGAACAAGATCCCAAAGCACTGACATCAGTAATTTTAATTTAATTTATACCCTTCTAACTTGGGTACAGCGTTATAAACTGTAAGATGGATAACTGAGGATAACTGTCTTAGTTGAATGTCTTCTCCATGTCAGTTAGCAACATGATTAGGTCCTACGCAAGGTTGGGTGCAAAATGCTGGGAAATGGGAAAAAGTTGCTGGAATATGAAAGAAGATCAAAGCAACACAACTTATACATGGACACTGTAGCAGGTACTCTAGTGCAGTGGTTCTCAACCTTCCTAATGCCAGGACCCTTTAATACAGTGCCTCAACATGTCTTCTCCATGTCAGTTAGCAACATGATTAGGTCCTATGCAAGGTTGGGTGCAAAATGCTGGGAAATGGGAAAAAGTTGCTGGAATATGAAAGAAGATCAAAGCAACACAACTTATACATGGACACTGTAGCAGGTACTCTAGTGCAGTGGTTCTCAACCTTCCTAATGCCAGGACCCTTTAATACAGTGCCTCATGTTGTGGTGACCCCCCAACCATAAAATTATTTTCGTTGCTACTTCATGACTGTAATTTTGCTACTGTTATGAATCGTCATGTAAATATCTTATATGCAGGATGTATTTTCATTGTTACAAATTGAACATAATTAAGGCATAGTGATTAATCACAAAAACAATATGTAATTATATGTGTGTTTTCCGATGGTCTTAGGCGACCCCTGTGAAAGGGTCGTTCGACCCCCAAAGGGGTCGCGACCCACAGGTTGAGAACTGCTGCTCTAATGCCTTGCCAAAATCCCCTTAGCATTGACCATTCCCATGTAGTGCTCCAACACAAGCACTTCTTTGATGGAGGGTTTTCTCTGGCTGCCACAGCCTATGCCCAGAAGTGGTGGGGGTTAGTGCCCTTCCCCCCCAAGGAGCAGCCCTCCACCTGGGACTGATGATGGTGGTAAATAAATACCCCAGCTGACATGTTCCTTGGTTGGATTTACTCTGAAGTGCAAGACTGTCTCCCGGTGAAGGGGTACCTAGTTGGATAGTGCATTAGTGTTACTGACTCTTCCTTCCCTGTCTCACTTCCCATTCTTTCAGGGCTTTCCTGGCACCACCCTCCAAATAACGACTTGCACAGAAATCCTTGTCTCAGAGTCTTCTCCTGCGGGAACCCAAACCAAGACAGAGTAATTCAGGGTGCTCTTTTGAGATCTGGAGTCAATTTTCCTTCTACCTATTAGGACCTCAACAGCAAAATCAATTTCTATTTACCTACCAGATAAAAGCCAAGTCTGAATTTCTCATAAACTGTGATAAAGCTGCCTTTTAACAGCTTTTAGAAAGCCCACTACACCATTTCAGGGTACACAGAGAAAATTAATTAGATGCCAGGAAGCCAAGAAATCAATTAGAGTGGATCAGGTTATAAATCTCTAGTTTCCTGTTGCTTTACATGTTACAAAATCATAAAAGACAAATAAAATGATCGTGAAAAATTATGACTGCTGCCATTCACTTCTATTAGGCACTGGTACTAACTCATTCGTTACTTTTAAGCAGTTGGGAGATACTGTCAGATCACTTTCGCCTAATGGTTGGAAGTCATGGGAGCCTGGAAGAAAGAGAAACTGATGGCAGAATAGTCTCTCGGAGAACTCGAGCACACGTACTCAGTGACTCTACGCGTCCTGGGGTAGTATTCAGGACTCACTCATCTTGAGATCAACCACAGTGATGCATGGCTTTTGTTTCCTGGCCTGATCAGCCCCATTTGTCATTTCACTTTTCTGCAGAAGCCTTCCTTCACAGCATTTAAGATGGCAGATTTGGGAGCCAGGCTGCCTGGGTTCAAATTCTGGCTCCATCTCTAACCAGCTGTGCAATATTAAGTCAAGTGCTTAGCATATATGTACTTCACTTTCCCCATATGTAGAATGCAAATAAGAATAGAATTTACATCATACAGCTGTTATGAGGAATAATGAGTTAGCCCCTTGCTATTCACTGTGTGGTATAAAGACCAGCAGATCAACATTCCTGGTGGGAGGTGTGGTAGGAGAGGGAGCCAGATAGAAGTATAGTTCCTGGGGCCCTACACCAGACTCACTGATTTCAGTCCGCATTTAAACAGGATCCTCAGGGGATCTGTGCACACATTCAAGCCTGAGAAGCACTGACTTCAAAGGCGTCAAGGGCTTAAAGCAGAACTGATAGGCTGAAAGTGCCCCATCAATTTTTAGCTATTATTATTATCTCAGCTAATGTGCCACTTCCCCAGAAAAGTCCTTTTTCTTTCATGGCATAAGCCACAGTCATACTTTTATATGTGATTTTGTAGTTACTTGATTCATGTCTTTCCCATGGACCTAGATGGAGTCACAGATCCGATTTCCCACAAGCAGACCCTTGGGCATGTGATAAGCCAAGCAAGTTTTGATCTCAGGCAGAGCCCTAGTCTCAGCCGGGTCCTGTAGGGAACACTGGAGCATAAATTACATCTGCGTTTTCAGCCTTAAGACATGAGAGTTATATATTCATAATCACACCCCAATCAATCACTGGCTAAGACCTCCCCCTGAGGAAACCTGCAGACAATCCTGTTCCTTAAGAGAGGAGCCCCAGGACTGTCTTCTGAAGAAGGGAACAGGTCTTAGGAGTGAAGCATGAAGAAGCTGGGGGAGAGGGACCAGGACCAAAAAGCCAGGATTGCGACAATCTGAACAGGGCATTGACAATGTCCACTACAGCTGGGTACTACATAGATGTCTGATGGTCCCCCAAGGACCTCGTTGCCATCCTATCTCTATCTACAATAATAAAAGCATAATATGCTAATTAGACCAGACATTCTTCCAGACAACCTTCTGGACAAAGCTGGGGCTGCCTGGGTCCTGGATGCATGCTGGCGGCTGGCGGGAAGCCCGGGTCCCAGGTGCCAGAGGGAAGCCAGTGCCGGCAGCCGGGAGAAGGAAGGCCTACTCTTGCATGAATTTCATGCATCGGGCCTCTAGTGACTATACAAAACAGAGTAATAGAGAGAGTAATAGAATGAACAACTGCTGGGGGCTGGGAGATGAAGGCAAACTTGGTAACAGGAGTCGATGCTTCAGTGCCTACTCAGGTCCCCTTCCCTGGGCTGGTGCTGGCTAACTGCTCCCACCTGCACTCTTCTGGGGAGACTTGCCCTTGGCTGGAAGTGAACGCACCAACCCCTGGGAGGAGGAAGCTGCTGCTAGCCAGGACACTCTGGAGTACATGGGGTACAATTCCTACTCCGGAACTTTCTGTGGGACCAGGCTGAGGTGAGACCTCTCATGCTCCACCTCTGCTTACCTTGCAGCCCTACTCTATCCTAATGATTCCCCCCTCCCTCAATTTCTCCTGAAAGCATTCCCTCAAGAAATCACTTGCATGAAAATCCCCATCCCTGGTTCTGCTTTTAAGTAATCTGTCAGAAGACTAACTTTTCTCTCCAGAATTTTCTTTCCCTGCCAGCATCCCAGGGCCAGAGTTCTAGCTGTCTAAATGGGCAGCCCCTTCACATTTCTTTGTAACCTCCAACCCCTTCAGGAGAGGAAGCAAGGTAGCAAAGAGCCCATTTCCATTGTTGTCAGCCTCCTGATGGGGATGCAAGAGTGGAGGACACACCTAAAGCACTGACTTCAAGATTGACATGAATTTCAGTGTTCTGGTGGGGAACTCCCTTGCTGTCTGGCTTACTGGCCACTAGCTGGAGAGACACACAATTGATAGTTACAGCTCGAGAAGAGAAATCCTCTCATTTACAGCGGACTTAATAAGCTGCTGCCAACTAGAAGCATTAAGTGGCCAAATCCAACACATACCTGCACCCTCCTCTTGATGGACACATGTACAATCTTTTTTAAGGGTGGTAATCAGTAAATGTGATATAAACTCTCAATGCTTAAGCTTCACTAGTGATAAACAGGTTTGTAACTGCCCAATGTACTTTAGGTTTCTGAGGCAGCAATGAAACAAAGGTCATCATCACATGTAAATGCCATAAATTCCTTGAGCAATTACTAGTCTATGTAGGTGATGAACAAGCCAAGTGGGCCCACGCTGAGTCTTTGTACATCTATCAGACAGATGCTATGATTCTGTTGGCTTAATTATTACACCTTGTAGAGATGAATGCAGAGAACATGCTTGCCTTGTCAACAGCCTCCCAGGGGACCTGTACTGAGTAATTGCTTTCCATCCCTGTAGGATTCATCAACATGAAACCATAGGCTCCATCTGGCTCTCTATCCCTCCCCCACTTGCCCAGCAAGGCTCCTGGAAACATAATGAAGTTTTTTGGGTGGCAGTTCTCATCAATAAGATGATGACATCTTGTCTCCTTCTTTACTCTAATCACAAATTTTAAATTATTAAATATCCCTGATATCTAAACCACTGTGCTAAATATATTTATACAAGTATATTGATTTATATTCATATTATATCAAGTAATATTATCATATGTAATATATAACAGTATATCATATTATTATATAACAGTATTTCATGTAATGTTATACAAATATATGTATACATAAACATATATTTATATTAAATATACACATATATTTGAGGTGTGATCCCTTGCAGTATAGGGTAAAGAAACTTCTCCAGGCCAAAACCATCATACATAGATAGTTACAGGAATAGAAGGAAACTGGGAAGGGATTTTTATTACAAATATAATAGATAAAAGGATAATGGCCTTATTATAAAGAAGGCCTTTCCTATATATAAAGAGTTCTAGCAAATGAATCTCTGGGGTTTCATTGAAAGAAATCTCTTAGAAATATTCCAGAGCTCTGACATAAAATATGCACTCAATAGCTAGCTATTTATTCAGTAACTAACAATTAATTAACAAGGGAAATGGGCAAGGAGCGCACACACTCAGTTCACAGGGAAGGCAATGCTGCTCGGGGTTCATATACTGGCTGCTGTGGGCGTCCTGCCTGACGCCCACCCTCTAGCTCCTGAGAGTGTTGGCTGTAACAGCTCATAGTTGCCCCCTCTAAAAATCGCCTTTATCCAAATGAGCTACCTCAGCTGGAAACCTACAGGTCTATTCTGGGGCCAATCTCAGCAAATCACTGACACTTTTTAAAAAATTTTTATTGATTTCAGAGAGGAAGGGAGAGGGAGAGAGAGATAGAAACATCAATGATAAGAGAGAATCATTGATTGGCTGCCTCCTGCACTCCCCACACTAGGATTGAGCTGGAACCTGGGCATGTGCCCCGACCTGGAATAGAAACATGTGGACGTTCAACCACTGAGCAACACCAGCCAGGCTCATTGACTGTTACTATTATGAGTGGGAGGAGACCAAACAACAAGAGGAAGTAGAAAAATAATGTATGATACTTCCATGGACTAGAAAGAAGTCTTAAAATAATTTTTGCTAAAATACCAAATAATATGGAAATATGATCATTATATACAGGGAGGGGCAAAAGTAGGTTTACAGTTATTCGTATGGAAAATAATACAATAATTAATAAATAACAATAAACTGTGTTTCGTGTACTCTCAACTATAAACCTACTTTGGGATCAGAACAGCATAGATTGTCTAAGTTAATGGCATTAATATAAACTTGGCACTTACACATAAAATGGCAGCCTGAGAAAATATATCTCACCATCTTATGCTATGCCTCTCAGATACATTCTAAAATGACTAAAGGACTTACTATTACATGTAGGGAATTAAAGCTCAGCCCTGAAACAATACCAATAATATTCAACATCAACTTCTGCTACATATTAAGGAGAAGGGAAATTGATTGAAAGGAAACACCAAAAGCTACCTTGCACACCTCCACTTTGAGAAATAGAACGTGATTGAAGGCGATCCTTGCAGGATCCTAGGAGCCCCTCCCCCACAGTTGGTAGGCACAGGCAAGGAGTAGCCTGCCCCAGGGCAGAGGCCCGGGTCTTAGGAAGCAGCTACCTGAACAAAGTTCTGATCTTTCTGACTTGAAGTGTATTTCAGTGATGCAGCGGGTAGAAGAAGGTCATGTACAGTGTACCTGGTAAGGTGGCAAGGCCCCCCCAAAAAACAATTAAATACAGAAAACTGCCACATCCTTCTTGCACCTATGTTAACAAGGTAGGGTAGCCAAGCAGTCTAAGGCACCTATGTCATTGAAGTAGCAGTATAAACATATGAATATAACATCCAGAGAAGGATTCCTAAAAAACAATATTTTCTAACTATATAGAGATAAAAGGATCCAAGAATCAACTACTATTATTTCATGCTTATGGGCAAATGTCAAGTCTACATCATAGATTACTCTTTATTCAAGGATGAATAAATATTAATAGGAATTAGAAAGTTTTAAAAGCTTTAGCCCTAAAGATACTACACCATATATATATTTAAGGAAAAATCAAAACGAGGAGGAGGAACATATTTTTGGGGAAATGTTTACTGGAGTAAACACAAAAGAAGCATCTGCTTTATAGGATCAATAAAATTCCTAGAAACAAGAACTATAAAAATAACATTAAGATAAGGCCAGAGAATGAGATAAAACAGGAGCTAAAACATGGGCAGGAACAAAACAAGCGATGGGCAGGCTAAGAAGGCAATGTCAAGAAAGAAAAATAACATAGTAACAGTAAAATCTTTATTAGAAATAGGACACATTAATTGTCAGAACAGTAAAATCAACCACCGGTGCACAAAACAAACCTTTTAAACATTCCCAAAACAAAGAAAAAAGAAATAAAAACAATGAGAAAGCAGATAATATACTAATATAAAAAGTAAATCCAAAAATGCAAACTGATGCTCCAGAGGATAAAGCCAGACAGACCTAAGAGGAATAAGAAGCAAGGGCAGAGTGGAAGGACACATTTCTAACTCGGTCTATTTAACATAAGTCCTGAGATCCCACGCTAAAATTATGAAACATTATCAAAGCCCACACATGTTATAATGAGCAGAATTATTTTTAAATATTTCTATGACAGAAAAAAAAATCCCTAGAGCTTTCAGGAAGATAAAACAAAAACACCAACAATCTCTTACAAAGAAATAAAAATCCAGCTACCCTCACCCTCCTATCACATGCCAGTAGAAAGGGAAGAAGGTCTACAATCTTGAAGGAAAATGGGTGAAAGAAGGGTTTTATGCAATCGTACAAGTGTCAGAGATGACACTTGGGTAAAATCAATAGAGAAAATTTTGATATGCATGAGCACATCAAGCATATTCATTAACATAAAATCTTTCTCAAAAGTATCTCTAAAATTTATACTCTAGTCCAGTGATGGCGAATCTTTTGAGCTCAGCGTGTCAGCATTTTGAAAAACCCTAACTTAACTCTGGTGCCGTGTCACATATAGAAATTTTTTGATATTTGCAACCATAGCAAAACAAAGACTATATTTCTGATATTTATTTTATATACTTAAATGCCATTTCACAAAGAAAAATCAAGCAAAAAAAAATGAGTTAGTGTGTCACCTCTGACATGTGTGTCATAGGTTCGCCATCACTGCTCTAGTCAATCAAGATACAACGCAAAATGAAAGCTTCCAAATGGGGGAGTTCTGATTAAAAAAAAAAATAGCAGTAAGCATTAAGTACAGTAAAATGTGGTAAGAAATCGAATTGTTCACTCTTTCAATCTCTCCTCAAATAAACATGTATTGACTGATTACTATATCCAGATAAAATAGTTGTAAATATAGTAATAGCACAAATATATTCAAGAATATGAATACTTACTGAAACAGAGGACTAGATCCAAACTGGGAAAATATTTATAGACAAAGTGTTAATATTCTTATCACAGAAAGAGCTTTCATAAACTAATAAATAGAAAAACAGGTCACATAAAGGAAATTTGAACTCGCTGCACAAATTACCAAGACCATTTTTTAAAATTTTCAATGCTGTTCACTATCAAGAAAATTGAAATTGAAACGATTAATAAGAGACCAGTTGTTAATTGTCCAACTGGAAACCATCTTAAAATTTAAACTATTTAGTAATGGGGAAAGTTTGATGGAATGGGTATTCTTAGACATAAGCTATGGGAGTATAACCTTGTATCAGCTTTCTGAAATTATTAATAGCCTTCAAATATGTATTGTATCTCTAAGTTAAGGACAAGCTTATAGAGCAACCAAAATGATGTCTTTAGAAAGAAGTCTACACATTCAAAAGTATAAATTCAGCTAAATATAGTATAAATATATAGTATGTAATATTGCATAGTCATTAAACTTGTGTTTTGAGGATATTAAATGATGTGAGAAATATTCAGGGCATATTATCCTATATAATAAAGAGACAATATGCAAATTGACCATCACTCTGCCACAAAGATGGTGGCACCGACAAGAGGGGGTGGGAGGGTGGTTTCCATAACATAAGATGGCTGCACCCACAGTGGATTTCCGTAACACAAGATGGCTGCACCCACAGCGGAAGCCGAGTTCCTGTAATGAGCCTTAATGAGCAATCAGCAGGGACCTGAGGCTGAGACCCCCCCAACCCCTCACCCGTGGGGCTTGATGGGGGACCTCAGGCCATGCCCCCTGCCTGGCGGGGCTTGACGGGGGACCTCAGGCTGTGCCCTCTGCCCGATGCCGGGCCAGGGGACCTGAGGCTGCAACCCCGCCTGGCAGGGCTTGACAAGGGTGGGACTGGCCGGGTCTGGATCTAGCCCAATG
>NW_005367209.1:2893290-2931188 GCF_000412655.1 Myotis brandtii
CAGACTCTGAGAGGAAGATTTTCATATACATTTTACTAATTTTCTTTCATCTCTGACACTTCTATTATAGAGAAAGGGCAAATAGCAATATTAAAATATTTCCTCTAATTAATTCCCTTTTAATGTGCATGAATTTCGTGCACCGGGCCACTAGTATTATTATAAGAACAGCATATCATAGCTATAATGTAATGCTATTTTAAAATATTGAATGAATTAAAGTAATAAAAGGAAATATGCTGTAAGTTAAAGGTGAGCTTACCTTTAAGTGGTGATACTTATTTTCTTCTTTACACCTTTATGTATTGTGACAAAGATTGTCAGCTTTACCCCAATATCCAGCCTTCCTTTCTTCCTATAGTAATAGTACCCCTGATTTCACCTGGCCACATGACTATCTAGAACTAAGACTAAAATTTAAAATTTTCAGTCTCCTTTGCGTGACAAAGCACAGACAAAGGAATTTAAATGGTAGTGATGTATAAGACTTCTTGGAATGTCGGAACACCCCAAGAACATTCCATTTTCTCTTTTCTGCTTGTTGGAAGGTGAAAGTGAAGGCTGGAGTTGGAGCAGCCATATTAGACCATGAGGTGAAAGCAATGTTTGAGGATGGCAGCATAATAACATGGAAGAAGTCCGGGTCCTCAAATCCATGGAGTACCAAGTCAGCTATCAACTCTCTATCATGGGGTAATGTGGAATAGAAAGAAAACTCTATTCATAACACACTTGGGTCTTTGTTATAGTAAATAGACTCATATGCCAACTAATATAAACATTTTCCAAAATTTCTACCTTGATATCATTAACTTTATTGGACAAAAATAGTATTTAAAAAAAAAGGTAGTGGTTTAAATGAAAGCACTTAGGACAAGACCCAACTTGGAGAAACAAAGTAAAAAACAACAACAAAAACTATAACCCTTTTGATTTTTTTTTCCTAATTTTGCTTGTTTATTTTTTAAACAAGCGGATTTGAGGCAATACAACCTATTTACTTCCTGACTCCATATTGCTGCTGTAATTTTCTCTGCTGGGTAGCACACCAAATAGAGATAGTTTCATTATCGACCAAAAATATGAACAAAGAGTTGATTTAAAACAGCTTTCTTCTAAAAATCTAGAGAAATAGGGCATGTTGGTTATGTTCCTTTATTGCCTCCAAATGCAAATTTAAAACATCCGATGACTTCAAAGCAGATAGCAAAAGAACTGTCTTTCACTCAACATGGCCAGCAACCTAACAGTGTGGGTCTATATAAACTTGCCCCCCAACAAGGCAATAAAAGTCAAGATTAGGATCAGAAGGGAAGAAAGCACAATTTATGCACTTGAGATTGCTTCTGCTCCAACTTGTGCTCTTCCTCTTTTCATTAAAAACTAAAACCAGGAGGAAGTAGAACACTAATGCTTGACATAGAGCCGATCCCAATGCTGTGAGAGAAACTGAGCTACCTAGAAACAGTACATTCTAATATATCATTGTGACTGCATTAGATACAAACCAATGTATATCATAATTAGAGTTATGAAATATGAAACTGTCCCTTGAGCATTTTAATGTTATATATATTTCTATATTGTGATATATATATATATATATATATCTTTTTAAATTTTTAAAACATTTTAATGTTCCAGATCAAATTTTTCTAATAGTTTATCCAAAGTTTTCCCTTTAATGAAAGTAATAACTAGCTGCAAAATATACTAGGAATGTACAAGAATAAAAAAAAAAATCAAACATCCCTAAATTTATGACTTACTGTGTAGACAGCACTTAAAAGCCTGGCTGTTGTAGGTGTCCTGTAACCTCCAAGACTAGAACTGTAAAAGTTAATGTAAGGTAGACTTCTAAGTGAAAATACGTATTTGTTGAATGATAAGCCTATCAGTTATTATTTGTTAATTTAAAAGTAAAAGGCAATAATTTTGGAAAATGTTTATATTAGTTAGCACACTAAAAATAATACTAGGAAACACCTTCACATAAATTCCTCCTATACTTTTGAGAATGTTTTCAGGCCAAAGTCACAAAGTCAATTTGGAAATGAACTAGTGAAAAGAGAGAAAGGGTACCTGATTGAACTATTTGTGTAGGTCTTTGTTCTTTGGTATTCAAAGATTTATTGTTAAAATGAGTCTGAAAGCTTAAAGGGATCTAGTAAACAAACATCTTCATTTTCCATGCATTTTAAAATATCTGATCCTTGCTGCTGAGTTATTTATTGAATAGAGTTCATGGTGTCTATAATTTAGAATAAATAAAAAAAATAATTTCATTAAGTGAATAGCACAAGAGGAAAAAAACAGATTTATACACATAAAAAGTCCCTGTGATTTTCAGTGAATCATGAATGCCCAAATATAAACCATGAGTTCCTAAAACATACCTTTTCCTACCTTGACTATGTTTGATAAACTCTTGTATAGATTTCCCAAAAGATACTGCTTTGAGCCTGGCCGCAGTGGCTCAGTAGATGAGCGTCAACCTATTAACCAGGAGGTCATGATTCGATCCTGTAGGAGGCAGCCGATCAATGATTCTCTCTCATCATTGATGTTTCTATCTCTCTCTCCCTCTCCCTTCCTCTCTGAAATCAATAAAAATATATTTTTTTAAAAAAGACTGCTTTGAGAGCTAAATGCATGGTTTTGAAAAGAACAAGCTGATATGGTTTACCCTAATTTTTATTCTGCTTACAATCTTACCCCAAAATAACATTTTGCTTTTAGTAGGAATTATGAATTTTTGTGTAGCAATGAAGAGGGACACCTGAACAAGGCACAGAGACCAGGGAAGAAGTAGCTGCCCAACAGGCCAAGAGCAACAGATGACAATTTTCACATGCAAGCTCGATCTGCTTGCACTCCAGTGCCTCCTGATCCTCTGTGGGGAAATGGCTTTATTCCTGAATCTAATGCGTGATCTAAACAAGGAAGTGAATGTGGCTGCAAGGCTCCTCTATGGGGTGAACAGCTACCCTGATTCAGGCCTTATCCAAGCAGTTTTCTGTCTAAACATGGAACAAATAGATCTATTTTCCTTCATATTTTTCTTTTTCATGTGTAATAACTAAATGGCTATTGTTTAAAAATGTAGGTCAAAAAGTAGGTTTTCAAAATGGAATATAACACAGAATGTTGAATTTTGAAGTTAAATCAAATTTAATACTTATATTTAAGATATTTGTTTTTATATTTTATACTAGAGGCCTGGTGCACAAAAATTTGTACACTTGGCGGGGGGGGGGGTCCCTCAGCCCACCCTATGCCCTCTTGCAGTCTGGGACCCCTCGGGGGATGCCCCCCTGCTGGCTTAGGGCCGCTCCCTGGGGGATCGGGCCCAAGCTGGCAGTCAGACATCCCTCTGGCAGCCCCGGAGCCCTCAGGGGATATCCACTTGCCAGCGGGGAGCAGGCCTAAGCTGCAGTTGGACATCCTTAGCGCTGCTGAGGAGGCAGGAGAGGCTCCCACCACCAGCGCTGTACTGGCAGCCATCAGCCTGGCTTGTGGCTGAGCAGAGCTCCCCCCTGTGGGAGCGCACTGACCACCAGGGGACAGCTCCTGCATTGAGCATCTTCCCCCTGGTGGTAAGTGTGTGTCATAGTGCCCAGTCATTCCCAGTCATTCTGCTATTAGGGTCAATTTGCATATTACCCTTTTATTATATAGGATAGAGGCCTGGTGCACGGGTGGGGGCCAACTGGTTTGCCCTGAAGGGTGTCCTGTATCAGGGTGGGGGTCCCGCTGGGGTGCCTGGCCAGCCTGCGTGAGGGGCTGATGGCTGTTTTCAGGCTGCCCACACCCCCTTCAGGGTGGGGGTCCCCACTGGGGTGACTGGACAGCCTGGGTGAGGGGCTGATGGCTGTTTTCAGACTGACCAACCCCCCAGCAACCGAAGCTCCCAGCCTTTGCTTTTTTGTTTTTGTTTTTATTCTCTCCAGCTTCATGGCCATGGCGACTGGAAGCAGGTATCTGGGGTTTATTTACCTTCAATAATTGAAACTTTGTTGCCTTGAGAGGAAGCAGCAGCCGGCCGGGAAGCTTGGCTTCCTCCATCATTGGGGCAACCAAGCCTCCTGCTTGCTCCAGCTCCGTGGCTGCTGGCCGCCATCTTGGTTGGGTTAATTTGCATATAGCCGCTCTGATTGGCTGGTGGGCGTGGCTTAAGGTGTAGCGGAGGTACGGTCAACTTGCATGTTTGTCTTTTATTAATGTAGATAAAGTCTATTTTCCAGTCTTGACATTTTCTGGAAGGCTACATAGGTTGAATATGTAAAATCCACATCTTTTTTGAAGCTATCAAGTCCAGGTCATTTGATTGCTTACTGGTATATATTTCAAATTTTAAAAATTAAATGTAATAATCTCATAGTTAAAACAATCAGATACAAATGGTATAAGATGAAGAGAATCATGTCTACTCCATTCTGTTCTCCCACTACAATTCTTACCACATAATTACTCTTATTATTTTTAAAACATGCATTGTGAAATATAACACATACAGAAAAAATGCATTTAAAATGTACACCAAAACAAATCACTCTAAAGTGAATGCTTGGATAAAGAAATAGAACATGGCCAGCACCCCAAAAGAGCTAGCATTTGCCCTTCTAATCCTTAACCCTCTTGCTAAGATAACCACCAACCTGCCTTCTGTGGTAGTTCCTTCAGTGTGTTTTTTTGCTTTAATCACTCATTTTCATCTCTATACTCTATAATGTAGTTTTACTTATTTTGTCATATAAATGAACTTACATACATTTAATGTTATGCATTATTTTGCTTAGGGTGCATGCAGGAGGCAACCAATCAATTTGTCTCTCTCACATTGATGTTTTTCTGTCTCCCCTTGCCCCAATTTTCTCTAAAAATCAATGGAAAAATATCATTGGGTGAGGATTAGCAACAACAACAGAAAAAAACATGAAAGATACTGGGAATTTAAAACAATATTAATAGTGTGCCTTATCTGAATGTTCCCCTCTCCCTTTAGTTTTGTAAGTCTCAGAAAAAAAAATAAATAAATCAAGAGAAAAAATAAGAATTTCTCAATAATAAAGTCAGTGAGGTGCGAATCATCTTTCTTTTTCAGCTTTTAAATAACAACAAACAAACAAACAATAAATAAGAAAAATATGGGACCATTGGCATTGTCAAGTTCTAATAGCAAAAAATAAAAGGCATCTGGTTCAGTTAAATATCCTTCCGTAGGCTCAGCTCACACAGAAGGTTCTACACTTCCAGAAAGCTTCCCATAGGGTCAACATGCCATCTCCAAAGGTCAGAGGAGCAACTTTCCAGGCTTAGGTTAAAATCCTGTACTGATTTTCAGGTTACGATGGAGAATGACAACTGCCTCTCAGAACACACTTTAAAAAGAGCAAAAAAAGTTAAACACAACATCAAACAAAATTTCAACAAAGAAGAAATGAAGCCTGACCCAGTGCAATAATTCTGACAGCTAAGAAAATAACAGAAGTTCTTGGGGCAGAGAGTTTCCAGGAGCTACTGTTTGTCTCCACACACAGATTCCTCCCCAAGCCAAAGGTTGTGTCCAAGCTTGCTGAGATTTCTCGTCCATAACCACACATTGAGAGAGAAACAAGTTGAATAGGTGTGGTTATAATTTTCCTTGTCTTAGGAATAGCAGAAATGCCTTTCAATGAGGAAAATGGGAAACAATGATTGTCTTTGAAGGGGCAAATTTATCCCGTGCTTTAGAATGAATTGAAAAGCTATGGGGATAGGAGGCACCCCTTTTCCCCTAAACACACACACACACACACACACACACACACACCCCATAACACAGTGATATAAACCTGGTAAACCTGGTATAGGACACTTAAAAATGTCAGAAGAGAAAAGACACCTGGTATTCCAAGAAAGAATGTACATGGTATCTGTACTCCCTCCAACCTTCCTTCTAAAGAGAAACAGAAAGACCTCATATCACTCAGCTCTCAAACCATAGCCAAAAAAACACTCTGATCTCATATAAAGGAATAAAGTCAAGAAGTCCCCAATGCTTTACTGGAAAAAACAATGTTTGAAAAGAGCCATTCAAGCAAGATACAAAAAGGGCAAAGCAACTATGCAAAATATCCCCGCCTAGAGAATAATAAAGAAAATAATTTTTAAAGCATCAAAAGCAAATAGCCCATGAGAGGAAAAGATCAGGTTCTCCTAAGACTTCTGTCCAGAAACATGCCATGCTAGAAGACCATGGAGAAATGGCTACAAATGTGACCCAACGCATTATTTATGTGAAAGACAAATAAGCGGCATTGCAAACGCTGAGGACTTTGTGAAATACACACATCGTGAACCCTTCCTAAAAATACTTTTTAAATAGACCTTGACAATGAAACAGCCAATATAAAGGGAAAGCGAGATATTTTAGGAATGAAAAGCCATGGTAGATGGAGGATGGAGATTGCTCACTTCATTATTATTAGGACAATGTGAATGTTTTAAGTATGCAATTGTAAAAATACTAACACCAGTAATTAAAATGGAGACAAAGGCAAGTGGAAAGGAAAAGATATACTTCATAGAGAGGCAGTCAATACATAGTTAAAATTTTAAAATAGTATTCTACAGAATTATCCTACTTTTATAAAGCTATCTTTAATCCTTCCATCTACATTTCTATCTGAATATATGTCTATAAGTATACTTGAAATGACATTAACCCAATGTTAATGATAGTTATTTCTGAGTGGTAGAATTTCAGGTGATGTTTTTAAGCTTTCCTTTTTGTGCTTTTTCATTAGCTGACATACAAACGTGTGTGTGTGTGTGTGTGTGTGTGTGTGTGTGTGTGTGTGTATTACAAACAATGTGATGCTTTAAAAAAGCATAAAGCAAATATGGAAAGTTGCTAATATGGTAATTCATCATTTAAATGTTATGTTCTTATATTGAAAATCTCAATCAGTTTCTCCTGTCCTCACTCAGCACATCTATTAATATCAATATGATGATTTTTCTCTTGTATTACCCTTTCTGTTGTATTCAACAGTGTTTATATATGGAGATATATTTGCATCTTCTATGTTGTCACCTCTATGAACAATCGTTATCTGAACATTACAGATCAGATCAGTAAACATCTTTGCCCAAGTACACCTTAAACAGAGAAGGTGAGATGAGAATCCAGATCCATCTCATGCCAGTGGCCCATAGTATTTACAGCATCCCATATTGGGAACAATTTATTTTCTTACTCCATATTTTAAAATTAATCCATGTAGAAAAGTAATACCTTTGAAGTATACTGTGAATCTACCTCTTGAAATAAAGGAAAACTCTTATTACTCTGAAATCCAATATTTTAAAGGAGCTTTGAAAAATTCATTTACTAGTACAAGCAAGCACATGGCAGGTAGTTCTTCACCTCAGTTCAGCCAAAGGGAAGGTTGTCTGCTCATAAAAGCTCTCAGAAGGGATGCTCTGAAGCAGCAAATTGGTAGCATTTCACTGACTTAGTGCCCACTGAGGTTACCACCAAATTAGTGATTTATTTTCCACCATAAAAGTTTAGAAGCAAATTACTGTTGCTAAATGACATCTATGTAAAATATGGTCTCTACTTTACAGCAAGTACAATTAACAATCAGAAATAATTTTAAAACGCAATTCACTCTTGCAAATTTAAATTTTTGAAACATTCAAATTTAAGTCCATCAGATCCAAAAGTAAGTTGTTGGCTAATATTAATGAAACAAAAAGCCAAATCATAAAATGAGAAATAAACACTATGAAGTGATTGAATTAGCCAACAAATGTCTTTGGATTTGGTTATTTGCCTACCTCTCTTGTTATAAGTTTGTTCACCCAATATTAACAATGGTAATTTCAAAAGGGTGAAATTCAGGGAAATTTTTCTCATCTGTTGGACAATCTTTGTTTTCTATTCATGGCTACTTCTTTAACTGGGATCAGCCCATGTTTCAGGAACTGGTGTTACAAGTTTATCATCACTCCTTAACTCTTATTTGTTCTCCTTTTAGTTTCAAAATTCTATCACTGAATAAATAATTCCATTGAAAATGGGTAAGTCACATGCATTATCTCTTCATCACCAGATGTTTGGCATTCAGAGAGAGCACAAATGCAAATGGTAGCCCAGTAGCTTTGTTTTGATTACAATTTCAGCAGTTTCAAAAATTACACTTAATTTAGCAGGGACTTTAATTATTTTTTCTTCAAGTAGAAGTTGTCACCCCAAATTTGAAACAAGCAAAAGGCACTAAATTTCTGTTGTCTGATAGGATTGTTATGGGGATATATTCCTAGCTGGTT
Source organism: Myotis brandtii (assembly GCF_000412655.1). NCBI lineage: Eukaryota > Metazoa > Chordata > Mammalia > Chiroptera > Vespertilionidae > Myotis > Myotis brandtii. The sequence continues at coordinate 2,901,610 of NW_005367209.1, forward strand.
CTATACCATCAACAAATTCCATCATTGGAAGAAAGAGTAGGAAACAATCTGGAAAATCAGTGCAAAGTTTAATTTTCCAATTTGGGTGTACTGAAGGACAGAAAAATACAGTTCTTCATCAGGAATTACTGTAGTTTCAGATTTAATATGACAAGAGTGAAAAGTTTTATTAAGTCTACTGGAGGCCTGGTGCACAAAATTCATTCACGGGTAGGGTTCCTAGGCCTGACCGGCGATCAGGGCCGATCGGGGCCTTCCGGCTGTCGGCCGGAGCCTTCCTTCATTCCACACCGCCCCCTGGTTGTCAGCACACATCATAGCGAGTGAGCTAGCTCCTGGTCTCCTGGTTAAACTCCCGAGGGGACAATTTGCATATTAGGCTTTTATATATATAGATTGTTGAATAAGAGAAATAGAAACAACTATAATTAATCATGGCGGTTGGAATGATCCTGCTGTATTGGTTGCCCTACCATAACCATTGATTAACATAACAAAACCCCTATTGTCATCTTTCATTTTCTTTCTCTTTTGTACCTTGGCATGATACCAATGAACTAACAAAAGATACTGCATTACCTGCATGCATTACCTGTAACACTAATAATATTACATTAATCCACTCTTTTAGCTTACACATCTTAAGGCACAAAAGATATGCTCTCTATATACGTACTAACAACTCTATTTAGTACTACTGCAAACAATCTATTCAAATAAACATGAACTATGAAGTTAGTGGTTCTTGCCTTCTTTCCTTAGACTCAGTTCTTAAAGGGTAAGCATTGGCTATTTCCCAAAGCAATGAGCTCTTATTTTTGACTTAAACACTGGCTTGATCAAGTCTTTTTAAAAATAAAACTGCAGATCTAGCCACCTGAGTGATATTATGCATGGTACTTAAAAAAGAGTTTGAAAAGATGATACCAATGCATATATCAAACTGTTCTTTGTCATGATTCCTTAGAAATCCTTCCCTGCCCACGCCCTCCCTCTTTCTTCAGAGCCTGTGTAGGTGGAATGTGCCACTTGATAAATGCAGTCTAATTATATAACATCACTTCTTGTTTTACAAGATGTTATACCAGGGTTACCTTATTTTGTCCCTGTTATATAATTGCGTTGTAGGATGCTTAAGCCTGTATACCTACCTAAATATTAACTTTATTTCTGTCTTGTTTGATTCCAAGACATTTGGTTCTAATTTTACACTTTTAAGGACAACATTATCTTTGAATAAAAGACCCTCTGCCTTGCCTCTTTTTCCTATCAAACAAACAATTTATAAGTCAAACTCCTTTATCCTCCGGCTATCATATATGGTTAAGAATAACCATAAATTTGAAACAATATTAATTATTTTCTGCACTTCTTATGGAGAAATTTCTCTACATTTGAGCAAAAGAGAGCCAGAAAGTAATAACAGTATAGGGAACCAAGAATAACCATAAATTTGAAACAATATTAATTATTTTCCTTAAAAGAGATTTAATCTGATTTTAAAGTTTTTGTTAATTTTAGAACATGGACTTTTAATTCTATCAAAGGTGCAAATGAAATAATGGGATTTTGTGATTTTACTGGGGGGTGGGCATACACAAAAGCTTCATGAAAGCACAGATAAAATAGTCAAATGACCAGCAGTTTTAATCATATAACCTACCGCTGAATGTCTTAAATGCTAATCTTCTAAAATCAACAACAAGGAAATAGATTAAACCCCGGAAGAAAAATGGGAAGAAGCTCTCATTTCTTCAGAGAAAACCAAAAACTTCAAAGGGAATGATGCCTACCACTTTCAGTGAAACTTATTATTTAAACATTTTTAATAGCAAAAAAAAAAGAGAAAGAAACACGATGGTATGGCAATTAACACAGGGCCCTGGTGAAAGAATGTTCAGTATTTAAATCTTGAGTTTAGACACAACAATGGATTCTACTGTGTGGCAGGGGGTTGGTATCTGCTGTGGATAATTTCTCCCATATTTGCGTAGGTTTGTTTTGCTAGATCAGCAGAAGGGGTACAAGATGGGACTGAGAACAATTATATAACAGCAGGTCTATGATACTTTTTCTCAGCCACCCCAACCCCCCCAGCACATGCCTTACCCCACTACTGTCTGTGTCCATAGGTTATGCTTATATGCATGCATACAAGTCCTTTGGTTGATCTCTTACTCCCCCTCCCAACCTCCCCTACCTTTCCTCTGAGGTTTGATGGTTTGTTCGATGCTTCTATGCCTCTGGAACTATTTTTGGTCTATGATTTTTAAGTGCAGTTATATGACAGAGGCATTTAATCAAAATACAGATCACTTATTCCAAACATTATTGACAGAAACAAGAATCTTCCACCAGTTTTCACTTTCAAAAGTAAAAGAGCAAAAATTGGACTTTTTAAATCTTTATTCTTGAGACTATTAGAGATGCCCCCTCCCCTTTATTTTTCACAGACATCAGGATTGGCACACACCAGAGGCAAATGTGAAGGAAAGAGGGATTTAGGAATGTTAATTGAAATAGTTCTCATTACTAGATTTTGTTTGCAAAATTTTATCCTCTCTTATTTTTCCTCAGATTAATTAATCTGTTGCTTGATCAATCAAATACATATTTCTTCTCATTAAACGAAGGTGCAGTAACATATGTGAATATCTGTGTCCAAAATTCTCCCGAAATCAGCCAATATCAACAATCTTGGAGATTTTCATTCCCATCTATTACACACCCACCATTACAACATAACCAACACCAGTCTTCATTGGAATCTAATTAGACTAACATTTCTCCCTCCCCTTGAATTTTTCAAATTCCTGAAGAAAATGTTTCTGAACACAAAAATATTCTTCAAGGAAGGAAATACAGTATTTCAGCACGTAAAAGGGATGAAAAAAGAAAGAAGTCAATGCGATGTGATCAGAAGAGCTTGCACGAGGGAATCAGTCAGTGCACGGTGGTGCCTGAGCATAAGAACTCTGGTTCTCTTTGCTTTGTAAAATCCCCAGCAACTTATGATTTTCATTAAGAAGAAATGGTTGTTTTGGTGAAGATTGTTTACTAATTATTCTGGCCACAGTCCTAAAGAGCATTATTTTCTATTTAAATCTGAATGACTGAAAATACAGGTAAATTTTACCACTGATGTGGTACCAAGAAAAGTATCATTTTCCCCTTAAGTCTACAATTTGTGAATGATGATATTTCAAGAATTGCTATGGTTCAGTAGCATTAAATAAAATTAGCAGAGTTTTTCTTAAGGAAAATTTTCTACACTTAACAATGAATATTTAATAAATATTTATTCCTCAAAGCTAACTAATTTTGAAAGTTTATTTTGCCATATGCCTGAAGAAGCATTTAGAAGAGGAAGTCAAAATATACTGTTAAAATGAAGTGAACAGTCCTTTATCTTACTGAGCTGATATAATGAAAGCCAAAAGTCTGTCTTAAGGTCATCCTCTGGAAAGAGATACAAAACTTATGTTTCAATTTCAACTAAATGATAAGTAGTAAGTAATAAAATCAGTTTTCTTAAAAAATAGTAAGCAATAAAATGCATTTTCTAAAAAAACTAGTAAAACAGAAAATCAGTTTTCTTTATTACCCTACTAGTCTGTTTTATTGGCAATCTACAAATAAAAATAACATCTCTGTATCCCCTTAGAAAAGCTTTTTGACATGCATTATTGCATTTAATTTAATTCTCAACATAATCTCTCACAATAGGAAGCATTATTTCCATTTTGCATATGAGGATATTGAGATTCAAATTAAATGGTCTACCTAAATTCTCAGGACCAGTGACAGAGCCAATCCTGAGCATCCCTACTTCCTCTTTTGCTGCCGTGTGGTTGCCACCAGGACACTGGCCTGAGAAAGAGCTGCAAGGAGCCTGTTGGAGGATAAGGTACCATGGAGACCAGAGCCCAGTCCTCTCTCAGAAGAGACCACAGGCATTGGAGAGCTCAGCCAGTTCCATGACACCACCTATCTAGCCCACAGCTGACTGCAGACATGTGAGGGAGCCCTGCTGAGACATGCTCAGATCAGTAGAACCATTATAACCATATTGCGAGAAACAATAAGTGATTGCTGCTTTGATCTGTGAAGTTTTGGGGGTGGCTTATTATACAACATGATTGTGGCAATAGTCCACTGATACACAATTCAAAATTGCCAACACACAAAGCCTCGGCATTGGTACTGGCTGACCAAGAAGAATTTGGAGACTCAACATCATGTTAATACAATTTGATAAGGGACTCAAGAAGTTAGGCACTTGCCCGGCCAGTGTGGCTCAGCGGTTGACCATTGACATATGAACGAGGAGGTCATGGTTCAATTCCAGGTCATGGCACATGCCCAGGTTATGGGCTCCATCCCCAGTAGGGGAATAAAGGAGGCTGGCTGACCAAGAAGAATTTGAATACTCAACATCATGTTAATACAATTTGATAAGGGACTCAAGAAGTTAGGCACTTGCCCGGCCAGTGTGGCTCAGCGGTTGACCATTGACATATGAACGAGGAGGTCATGGTTCAATTCCAGGTCATGGCACATGCCCAGGTTATGGGCTCCATCCCCAGTAGGGGAATAAAGGAGGCAGCCTATCAATGATTCTCATCATTGATGTTTCAAGCTCTCTCTCTTCCTCTCCCTTCCTCTCTCTGAAGTCAATAAAAACCTATTTTTGAAAATGTTTTAAAAAGAGAAGTTAAACAATCTTACTTAGACTCTACATAAGCATCCAGATCAATACAGTTAGGCTAAGTGACCATCTGACCATTCGACTGTCCAACCAGCCAGTAGGTATGATGCACACAGACCACTAGGGGGCAGACGCTCAATGCAGGAGCCGCTGAGCTGTGGTGACTTGGCAGCGGTGGTTCTTGGGTGATGCATCCTGGAACCAGAGAGGAGGGTGCCTGATTCCTCACAGAGATCCCGATTACTCACGGGGCCACGTGACTCCAACTTCGGCCTTGTGTTATGTTGTTCCTGGGGCACTGCTGGCCCCTAATCTGGTTTACTGCATGCTTGCTCTTGCCTTCCACACCCTGTACGACAGCAACTTTGCAGAGTGCCCTCTCGCACTCTGGGACCCCTCAGGGGATGTCAGAGAGCCAGTTTCGGCCCCGATCCCTGCAGGCCAGGCCGAGGGACCCCACCTGCCAGAGGGACCCTGCTCACTCCACAGACACCCTTTGAGCTGCAGCGCTGCCCCTGGTGCGGCCAGCCAGGGAGGGACCTTGGGAGGTTGGCTCCAGGACTTGTCTGGCCCATCTCGCCCAGTCCCACCCCACCAGCCACCTTCTAATTAATTTCCTTTCAATGTGCATGAATCCATGCACTGGGCCACTAGTTTTTACAATAAAAAAGTAATTCTCCACTGTGCCTCGCCAGCATGGCAATGGGTGAACCTGAGAGGGGTGGTGAAGGATTAGAAAAGAGACAAGAGAATATATCTGGCGCTAGTTGGGACGCTGCCCTCTGATTAGAGAGACTGCCACGGCTTGACGCGTCTTTATTTTATAGCCAGATTCCACGAGGCAAAGTAAGGGTGTGGTCAAGATGTTTACATTGTTCTCTCGGGTTTCAAATTTACTCAATTACATGCACCTGATCAAGCTTTGTTTACATGCTGCACCTTTCACAGCCCATATCACTCAGCCAGGTGGGACCACAGGTTCGGACCATAAGGTCAAGCTTACAACTATAGCCTTTGGCTATAATTGTGCTGGGACTTGCATGTGCCTTTGCCACCAGAGGACTGTGTGCCCTCTCATAAGTCCGAGGCTTGAACCTGTCCAAACACTGTAGCCACTCTCCACACTCCACCTTACTCCAATTATTTATTTCTACCATGGCACTTGAACAATATTCTAATGGTGATTGTGGAAAAATAAAAAGAATGAAACAATAGTTCAAAAATCACTAAATACTGTACCTGCTGTCTGGGCTCATAATGTTAAGTAACTTTGCCAGTGAAAATAATAGGGTTTTTTTGTGTTGTTTTTTAACAATATTGTGATAATTTAGCAAAATCAATTGGAAATGTAAAATGTATTTATGTTCTACAATTGTCGGTTTTAGAAATGACTGAAGTACATAAAGTTCTAGATCAAAATCAAGGTTAAGTACAAGACAACAGTATGATGTAAACTTGTGATCTACCTAGCTATCCATAATTGTAAGTGCTCCAAAACATTTTTAAAAAGCATAAATGAAAGGATGAAAATTCTTGTCCAAGTTCTGGCTTCTATATTCCATCAAAGTACCCTTCTAGCAAAAAATGTGTAATGACTTCAACTTAGTTAGAAATTACCAGTGATATCATTGTTTGGATATTAAATAGTTCCTCCACCCTTTGGCAAAACTTAAATGGTATTTCATGATTCCATGGTAAAATGAAATGGTTCTGAATCAGAAAATTCCTACAATAACTACCCCAGTACTATCATGTGCCAGATTCAGGACCAAGTGTTTTATATGTATTTGTTCATTTAATCCTCACAACTCTCTTGTGGGATAAATACTACTATACCCATTGTATGGATGAGAAAATTGACACTATCCAAAATCACTCTAGTAGGACTGACAGAGCTAGGATTAAACCCAAGTATGTCTACTACCAAAGCCTATGCTCCTAAACATTTAGAATTATACACAATGTCAGGCAAATGACAAATTATTCTCAACATGGTGAGGTCATTGACTTATGAGGAATTTCCTCTCTGAGATAAGAGCTGGAGTATCTGGGTCCAGCTCTCAAGACTTCTCATTATCATCTCCCCCTCACATAATGCATCCCAATCATGCATGTTGGAGACTTAAGCAGAATTGCTAAATGTCTCTAGGGCAATAGGAAGAAAACATCAAAAATCCTTAGAATGAAACTTCACATCTAACCCTTACTAAGGTAAAAACACCCTTTGATAACAATAAATAGTGAGCACTGACCTATTATATCACAGTAATGAAGAATCCTAATCAAGCATGAGAGAGGTAAATATATATATATATATACACACACACAAACATAACTCTCATATATATGTATATACTAGTATAAAATGAAAATTGAAATTCTTGACTTTTCTGTTGCATAAAATAGACACTCAAATTTCTACTCAATTAAATTGATTCAACTGAGATCAAAGATGAAAAATAACCTCAGCACTTGAAACCAAGAATCACTTAATGTCACAATTTGAAATATTAGACCACTGAAATTTTGGTTGACATTATGATGTTCAGCTTATCCGTATTAATGAAGTAATTTTGGTTTCTCAATCAACAAGTCCAGTTTGTCTAAGCTAATGATTAACAGTTACTGAATATTTACTATGTGTCAGACACATTTTTAGATGTTGTAGACATTAATTCTTCCCCATTTAACAGATGAGGGAACCGAGGCTTAGAGAAGTTAAATAAATCCCTCAAGATCACCCAGGCAGTCAGTGTATAACAATTACTCAATTCCCTCTATACTGCAGTAGAACCACACATTTTGGGGAATGTTAGATATTCAAAAATAAAACTGGGCATTTAGGTATTTAAATGAGACAGACATGCTGAGGGTTTTCCAATAACTGAAGGCAATTCTAAATTTGATTTTGTTCTACTTAGTCCAGGGCTCTAAGTTGTGTCTTCTTGTTTCTCTCCTGTCATCAGCGTTTTCATAAAACAAGGACATTATGGATTATATATTCCCCACTCTTCCTTTCCTCCATGTATCTTGGTATTTCTTATACTAAGAAGGGAAGAAAGCAATTCTGAGTGCCTTAACAGGGACTATCTATATAATAAAAGGCTAATATGCAAACCAACCGACCATGGAACCACAGGTTGCTATGATGCACACTGACCACTCAATGCAGGAGCTGCCCCCTGGTGGTCAGTGCACTCCCACAGGGGGAGTGCCACTCAGCCAGAAGCCAAGCTGATGGCTGGCAAGCACAGCGGCGGTGGCGGCAGGGCTAAGATGTCTGACTGACACCTTAAGCTTGCTCCCCATGGGGATGTCAGTTGGGCATCCCCTGAGGGCTCCTGGACTGCGAGAGGGCACAGGCCAGGCTGAGGGACCCCCCACCAGTGCACAAATTTCGTACACCAGACCGCTATTAGTTATAACACAGCATTGTGTACTTGAAAGTTTGCTGAGAGTAAATCTTAAGCATCCCCACCACACCCACACAAAAAAGGTTTAACAATGTGAGGTGGTGGATGTGTTCATAATCTTGATCTTGGTAACCATCCCATAATGTGTAGGTAAATTAAATCATCATGTTGTATATTTAAATATATGCATCTATATTTGTCCATTATTCCTCAAAGTTAGAAAAAGAAAGAGTTCCCATTCAGAGATACCTGTGGGGCTGTCAGGATGGCCAACATTTGTTGGATAGAATGTATCTCACCAAGAATGAATTTCGATATTAGTTAGAATATTTTTTACCTCTACATATGAAGGGAGGCAAATTTTCTGTCTTTATATTTCAGGATCCAGTATTTTAGCATATTTTTGTCCTTTCATTAATTCTAGGGTAGCAAGTAACCAAACAGGCAATACTCATGAAATATAATCACCAAGCACTTTTCCCCACTATCTCCTTAAGTGGATAGGGTGGGTTGGTGATTTTCTGGCTCCTAGAAGAAAACTCAGGCAGGCTCCATGAATTTTCTGTTTATACTATCCCGGATCTCCCAGCCAGCAACTAATATCTCATATCATGGAAAAGTCATGTTGGTTCCATGTCAAGGCTTCTCCTCATAAGGCTCAAGGCTGACAACAGAGCTGGGCTCTTATCTTACAGGGAAGAAAGGGGTGACTTAAGCTCTCCTTCACTAAATACCTTGGTTAGACAGCTCCCTACCCTGCAAACACAGTGTGTGACATTTAGACAAGTAAGTGAAGAGCTAAGTGGAAGCCTAAAACTTCTTACCTGATTGCTGTAGTAGTAAGATGAAATTATACTGTAAGCTTGGCAGGTGTTTAAAATGTGTTCTGGCTCTGTCTCTCTCTCATTTTCCCTTTCTCTCTCATGCTTTTGTGGATTCTTTAGAGACCCATATGTTAGGGTGCCCTAGTGTAGCAGAGCCTGAGGCAGGGATTCTTGTATAAATAATCTCTGAGGGAAAGCTCTCAGAAAAAAAAAAAAATATCTAAGGGACCGAGAGAAGCAGGATGGGGGCAGGAGGAGAAGGAGCTTGGCAAAGATGACTCAACTGAAGTTCAGTCTTCCACCATGGAGAGCTGTGGAAGGTGTTGCAACACTCGGGTTGTTGGGCCTGAGGAGAGGGGGCTGAGCTTTTATCCTCTGCAATGTTCAGGCACTGGCCATGGGCAGCCTCCAGCTCGGTGCGAGGCATAAACTACAAGGCATCACTGGGCAAGGGGGCTCCTGTCAACCAAGGTCAGTCCTCCAGAGAATGGGGACAACTGTGAATTGCTAGCATCAGATACCCACAATAGTTTGGAAGATGGATGCACCTCCTCAGGTAAAGAAGAGTATCAACAGCATCTGCTAAACCCATTCCTTAGACTAGAGCCCTTTTGCCTGCAATTATTTTGATGGCACAATGCATTTTGCTGTAACTCATTTTTCATTCCCCTTTCATCACTAAGCACAGATAATCCTAGCTTTTCTATGGTAGGTTCTGCTCCCTCTTAGTAGCCCCTTGGAAAGAATCTAAGAGTCCATGCTGGTTATAAGCTAGTCTAAAAATGGGCCTACTGAACCTGTCTCACTACACTTTAGGTATGTGATGGGAATCAGAAAACATTATCAGCTCTCCCCAGAAGTCCTCCATCAAGCTCTATTCTCCACTTTCTCAGCCTCTCCAAGTCATGCTTGGTGATGGTGATCTTCATGAAGAAATATAGCACCTATTATCTTCATGCCTTGGCTAAAACTGGTACATGACGAGTCCTATTTTAAAATTCTGATATATTAATTTAGAATAATTTCCATATGGCATACTGTTTTAATGGATGGTGCACCTGAAAGTTACACAATTATGTGGTACATCCCATTACTAGATTCAACTTCAGGAAAATCGATGTAATGATTTTGTGCCAAAGTAGGTACTATTGTAAGCTCTGTGAAATAACAAAACATTTCAAACAGTTTATTAGAAGAAAAACTTAATATTTGAAAGTGCAATGTGAGTTAACCTAATTGTGAAATATTGGGGAAAAAATGCATTCCAAAAACTTGAAAACCTTGGATTTAAGCAACAACAGAGAAGTGGTGAGTATTGGGAACATAGTTTGAGAACTACGGATGTGCCTGGTTATACCAGTTGACAGCAGATACTTGTTCTCCAAGCTAGCTCCACAACCAATCAATACTTAGTCCAACACCTATCCCCATTTGTACATACTCACAAAGTACATCTTATCTGACATTTTTCAAAACCAGTAAAAACATAATGAAGTGATTATACTTGTAATAACCAAAAACTAGAAACAAACATTTCTCAACTGGGGAGTGGATAAACAAAGTTTATCCTCTTCATAATTACTGAATCCTAATCCATGCAGATCAGATTGGTATTTGTTGAAAACACGTTTAAAGTAACCCTCCAAAAAAAATCAATCTTAACTAAATACCTGTTTCAACAGGTCCCACTGATTCTTTTACGAGGAAGTCACTCACAGATTGCATGTATTGGAGCTGTGCTAATGATCCAGCAGCATATAAAAGTCAAACTAAGCCAAACTTTTCCTGATTTCTCTATAGACATGCAATTACAGAATGTCTTTGTAGATTACATTTCTGGTACTGATACAGGGCCTGGCACTTGGCAGGAAAAGGTTGAACTCAAGACCCATTTCTGCAATGAGCCAATGAAATTCATACATCACACTTTTTCCTACTACATTTCTCACCATTTTCAAAGGCAATGCAAATCTATGGCAGGGAAAGGGATGGAACCGAATCAAGAGTAACTAAGTCCGTAGTAAAGATTTTCTGTTTCTGACACAGTTTGTTCTCTAAGCAACTCCACAACCAATCAATGCTTTTTGTGGGATTCACAGATCTAGTAAGAGAGTTAAAATCACTTCCTTTGCTTTGAGGCAAAGTTCAGTCAATATTAAGGTTAGCACAAAGGGATGTTTTCCAGGGACAACTACAAACAGCCAAATGAAGATTAAAATGCTTAAATACTTTGAGTGGAGAATGTCCCACTTATCTAAATTTTAATATACTCTATTTCAAAAGCATGCTTTACATAATATTGGGAAGCTTCTGTGTAACAACTTATTATATGTATTTTTAATGTTTTTATTGATTTTAGAGAGAGAGGAAGGGAGAGAAATAGAAGCATCAATGAGAGAAAGACTTCAATCAGCTGCCTCCTGCATGCTCTCTACTTGGGATCCAGCCTGCAACCCAGCATGTGCCCTGACCAGGAATCAAACCAGGGACCTCTTGGTTCATAGGTTGAAGCTGAACCACTGAGCAACACTGGCCAGGCATAATTGAATAACATAATTTCTATATATTGCTGAGAAATATAGAAACTGAGTGTAAACTTGAGTCAATCCAGCTAATTCAATACACTTTAGCGAAAGGCTAAAAGCATGTACTTTAATTCAGAGAACTGTATATATGTGAAATCATGTGCATTCTAAATGACCTTCAAGCCTGAGATCTCCTTTATGGGTGACATCACCATATGTACATCTGTGTGTCTGGAGGGGGGGGAGGGGCGGCGGCAGCAATTATCAAGCTACTTGGGGGCAATGACTTTATGTTTTGTCTCTCTATTGCCCAGGCCCCTGGCACAGGTGCACAACATATAAGTTCAAACCAATCTGGAATGAATCAGTGAAAATGCATAAAAGTTCAAATAAAAACCAACTATAAGCACTGACAGTGATAATTAACATTTATTGGTATTAACCATGTATGGTTGCTACCTATATATTCCACACATACTGTCTTACTGAACCCTCACAACAACTTATGAAGTAGGTACCATTATCATCCCCATGCAACTGAGTGAAATAATGTGGCTCACAGATAATACATGATGGAATTTAAATTCAAACCCGGTTTGTCTTTGGAATCAGTTATCCTAAGTACTTCACAATATTATCTTGCTGTTTATATTATAAGACTACAACATTCATAGGTAAGGCAGATAGACACAAATGCCATACTTTGCTCAATTTTTCCTTATAAAAGTATTACCGTATGAGATATTTTGCACTATCCTTTTAAATTTTCTTTCTAATTTGTTCAAACTGAAACAAATGATTATGTAAAAATCACTCGAGTACCTGGTTATTTCTAGACTTAGTTGATGAAACTATTCTCAGCAGATTATATTCATTTTATCTGCAAGTTTTAAATGACATGTTAGCCTTTCGGTCCCAAGTTTTAGGCTAAATATAGCAATTATGTTCTACAGGTGAAGGTCACTTTGGGGAATGCTCCATCTAAAAACTAGGACTTTCAGAAATATCTATGGAAAGAGAATAAAGGCAAAAGATCTGTTTAAATTTTAGACTCAATATACAACTCTGGTTTGAGATACAACTCCTCTGTTTATCCATACATTTTAAGAAAGCATTTATTTAGTAAGTCGTGCTTCGTAGTATTCTCAGAGCAAACAAAAGCCTTCTGTTAGTGATATTTGAGTTTTAAAGCATAATATTTATTATAACCAAATTGAGAGAAAAAATTGACCAGTTTAAGTAAAAGTTCTATTGATTAATGCATGGATTCGATTAATTTCCATATTAATCTTCTTTTTTTACTAGAAGCTCAGACAGAAGCAGAAAATAGGGTCTTTATGGACATTTTTGGAAGGATTCCTTTATACTGACCAAAGGAATAGTACAGGGTAGAAAAAAGCAACTGTTAGGTTGATTGCATTGATGGCCCCAAGTAATTGCCTCCTTGTATCTCTGTACTTTGCCCTGTGACTACTTTTTCATTTCTCCTACCAAGTGGGAGAGTCTATTTCCCCTCTTCTTAAACCCAGCTGACATATGACTTGCTTTAGCCAGCAGAATACAGCCAAAGTAACACTGTGCTGGCTCCAATTTAGGCCCGAACATGTCTTCTACTCTCTGTCTCTGTCTCTCTCTGTCTCTCTGCCCGCCTTTCTCCCTCCCTCTCTCTCTGTCTTTGTTACTCAAAGTCCAAACAGGCCAATCTCTTGAGGATAAGAGATGATTGGGGTAGGGAAGAGCTGAAGTACCCCAGCCAACAGCCAAACAACTCTTAGAACCAGAGCGGTTTAGCAGACTCATGGCTGACCCCACACACAAGGAAGCTAGACAAGACCAGGAGAACAACCCAGGGTAGCCCAGCTTAAATTACTGATTCACAGAATTGGCACTAAATAAATGGCTGCTGTTAAGTCACTATATCTTGGGATGGATTTTTTTATGCAGCAATAGTTGATACAGTCTCTCTTAAGAGAAATACATGTAAAAATAATTCAAATAATATTTACAAATTTGTATCAGACTTTAAAAAATTGACTATTCATGTAATAATTATACCCCAAGAAAAAAGTACATTGTCATTTAAATAATTTTTAAAGTATGGTTTTTTATGTATTTTAGAGAGAGGGTAAGGGAGGGGGAGAGAGAGAAACATCCATCAATTGCCTCCTGTAGGCACCCTGACCAGGGATCAAAACTGCAACTTGGGCATGTGCCCTGATCAAGAATGGAACCAGCAATCTTTCAGTGCATAAGACAACACTCAACCAACTGAGCAACCCCAACTAGAGCCACATTGTCACTTAACATAAAGTATAATTATATAATCTTATTTTCCTTGATATATTTTAATATGTTCCTAATTCTCAATAAATGTGTTGAATTAAACTGGACATCTGGTTTTCTTTAATAACTCAATGTTTTATGAGAAGAATATTGATAGAGAATCCTTAAGGCTCTGTCTGGATTCAGGAATAATATGATGTATAAAACTTAAGTTATAATATATAATTATTAAATCTTAGGGCAACTATAATTAATGTTCTTAAAAAGTTTAAACAAGGATTAGGGAAGTGACATTTATTGTCAATGGATTTGTTTTGTTTTTGAGCAGTGATTCATGATAAGAACACTTTATATTTCCATCTAGTATTCGTGTAAATGTATGTGTGCATGTGTGTGTGTATTACTGGAAATCTTCTTGAAACAATATTTATCACTACTATCTCCAGTATTGTCTATTATATTCTGTTGTATTATATTCTACTGTTTTTTTTTAAATGCTGGTCTCTAACCACTAAACTGATTTCATAACCTACTCATGGGTCAAGACCTCTAGCTTGAAAAACACTGGATTAAGAGTTAGTTTTCATCTGCTATAAATCACAGTCATTGGAAAATGTTTTGATGATAGAGTACTTGCCTAAGGGTTGAGTTGTTCTTTGCTCACAGTTAAGACTTTTTCTCCCTTCTATGTGGCCACAGGTAGTTTTTCCAATATAGTAATGACAACAATTAACAACTGCCTAATGTTTTTGTGATTACAGAGCATTTTTCATACATATTGCCTCAAACCTCCAGTGGGTTAATTGGCAAAGGAAACACAATATTGTGCAATTAAGTTCAATTCCAGGTAGATCTATAATTTTATTATTTAAGATAAAGTGAACCTTCAGCAAGGAAGATACATTACACCAGTTTCCCAGGTCCTGGTAACGTAGTTAGTTTTGAATGTGTGATTTGCAGGAATCTTCCAGAAAAGGCACACACAATTTGAACCCCAAAGCTTCTCATAGCCATATAAAGTAAGTCACCCATGTTAGACAGCAGTTGTCCAACTGTTTAAAATTTACCACTTTGAACTATGGTCAAAAGAAGCTACAAAAGCAAGGATATATAGAAAACAATTATATAAGCTCTATATAACTGCATTCTTATTTTCTTGATAAGTATCCCTCAGAAAAGAGAGGCCTGATTTATAGTCAAGTTCTAACAAAGTCACTAATGTTCCTGTATTTTGTTTTGTTTTATGGATTTTTAGAGAGAAGGAGAGGGAGACAGAGAGAGAAACCTCGAAGTGAGAGCAGAACAATGATCAGCTGTCTCCTGCACGCCCCCTACTGGGCCTCAAGCCAGCAATGCAGGTATGTGCCCTGACCTGGAATCAAACCAGCAACCTTTTGGTGCACAGGATGATGCCCAACCAACTGAGCAACACCAGCGAGGGCTAATGTTACTTTATTTTGAATAGAACTATAATTTGGAATTAAACTTTTGTTTGAAATTACCTCAATTAATCCTAGTTTGGATACTTTTAGAGGTTTATTTAAACAGAACTAGCAAAACATAAAGTAATATATATATATATATAATATATTTTTTTTGACAGATTTAAGAATCACTCCCAGGTGGGTATGACCTCACAATTGCAAATGTTGTATGTACTTTAAATGGGTCTATTCAGGGCTACTTTAAAAATCAATACAGCAAGTGATTTCACAGATCAATCCCTAATACATTCTGGCTTAATGGGAAAAACACTATCCTAATTTATGCAAATTATATTCTTGGCTTGGCCTAAAATTTCTAGTGGTTTTATCATCCAGGGTTTCTAAAATTGCAGCATCTCAAACAACTTACTATGGGTCCAAAAGTCTCATGTAATTTTGGTAAAAAAACAAAACACAAGAAATTGAATTCCATGAAATTAAGTATGACAAAGGACTATTCATAAATATATATATGCCTAAGCGACCATCTAACCGTTCAACTATTGGCCTGGTAGCTATGACACGCAATGACCACCAGGGGGCAGATGCTCTGACCAGTAGAGGAGGGAGCCCCAATTCCTCACGGAATCAGCCATGGGCTAGGTTTCGGCTGGGGCACTGTTGGCCCCGAATCTGCTTCACCCGCACCCCAGACCCCACCGGTGCACAAATCCGTGCACCAGGCCTCTAGTATTAGTAATATATAGCAGACACTATACTCAACTCAATACTCATCCCTTTTTCTTTCATTTAAGATCAGCAATGCATTCAGCCCCTATAATGAATCCTAATTTGTCTAAACTGGTGATGCTCAAACCTGATGGCAAATTATGGTCACCTAGGGATAATCCTGGCAGTCTGGTATTGGTGTAAGGGTAGATAAATGGATCAGAAGAGTCAATAGATAGACCCACACATATAAAGCCACTTAAAGGGGACTGTCCTAGATAAACCTGAACATGAGTTCACCTAAATATAAGCAAAGCAAAAGCATAATGTCATCTTGATACTGTTTTATCTCAAGCCAATTGAATCCATACTAATTTTAGCCTTGAGAAGAAGACCTGGTACAGCTGTTCTCAACCTGTGGGTCGCGACCCCTTTGGGGGTCGAATGACTCTTTCACAGGGGTCGCCTAAGACCATCGGAAAACACATATATAATTACATATTGTTTTTGTGATTAATCACTATGCTTTAATTATGTTCAGTTTGTAACAATGAAAATACATCCTGCATATCAGATATTTACATTACGATTCATAACAGTAGCAAAATTACAGTTATGAAGTAGCAACAAAAATAATTTTATGGTTGGGGGTCACCACAACATGAGGAACTGTATTAAAGGGTCGCAGCATTAGGAAGATTGAGAACCACTGACCTGGTATAAATAAAGGTTGTTCCCTCCATTCACTTCTCTATCAAATGGTAGATGGACTAACCAGTGAAATTCTATACTCAGTGCTCTGTACTACAGAAGAAAATGAAGAGGAAGAGCGTTAATCAAGTGAGGACTCAATTTGCCTTGGTGTGCTAATGAGGTATTATTAAAAGCAATCTTAGAAACACTGTGGGCCAGCTGTATTGCTTATGCATAAAACAGCTATTTAATAACATCAAAATTTCTCCAAAATGAAGCTCACATTCATTTTAATGTTATATGATATCTCTGGACCAGAATTAGTCATTACCAATTTACAGGACCTGCTTTTTTCATCCTTTTTTCCTCCATCCCAACACTACGGATGCTTAATAGAAAGAAGGTGCCATATAAGATTTTCTGGGTGCTCAGTGGTCCCACACAGGAGTCACAAAAATGTAGACATAGTTTCCCCAGTGTAGCCAGCAGTGTCACACCACCTGAGAGCAGTGGGTGATTGTTCATACAAACAGGAAGAGCTCTGCCCCCACTGGAGACTGAGACCAGCAGCTGCCCAATGCCTAGAAATGCCCTTTGGAAGTCAGCTTGGCGAGGACAGTATCTTCATATTTACTCAGGCAGTGGTATCTGGGAGCCCCAAGATCCCTTCAGAATTTCACTTTTTCCTTTCCAGTATATGATAAATGTACCACTCCAATCACATTCTCTCATCGTCCATATTTTCTTACTGTCTACTTTTCCAGTCTTAAATATCTGGAGTTCTGACTGAGCCCTCAGTTAACACCATCCAGGCCCTTCAGAACTGTTTGTCTCTTTAAGGAGCTTTCGTAGGGCAGCTGTCAGTGTTGACCCATCAATGAGAAAATACTCATACCTAGATCCCTAAGTCTAGGGCAATAAGTATCTTTCATTCACAGCCATTCTCAGTTCCAATCATCTTTACTGTAGAAAACAAATGACCTTAAACTTTACCATCATAAAATCTGCTCCAACTCTAAAAGTTTGGGAGGCAAGAAAACCTGAGATCCAGTTTCACTCGCAAATGTGTAATGTGTGTGGTTAGGAAATCCTCTTCCCTGTTCTCTTAACCATAATAGATGACTTTTAGAAGGGCGCATATCCTTCTGGCAAAGGCAGGCAAGTAAGGTATGAACACTTTGAAGAGCATATACAGCTCTTTAGGACCTGACCTCCATCCAGACATGCCTTTCAGATGCAGCTACTCCTTGCCTTACATTTTGCTCTTCAATAAAACAAAGTCACTGGTAGATTTTGGGAGCTCTGGCAGGCTTTTGTGCTTTTGACCGAATTGTTCCCCCTGCCTTGAAGGCCTCTCCAAGCTTTTATCCACCTGGCCAGCTCCTCTCCATGTTCCAAGGCTGCCTTCCCTACTCTTCCTGGGCAGATACAAAGCCTTCCTACCTAAGGATTTCACTGAAGTTGGCCTAGCCCTTCATTGGAGGACATGCCTGATGTCTACAAAATTGTTCTTATTTGTGTCTCTTCTATAAATTCTGAGAGTAAAGGAACTATGTCTTTTTGCTCTGAATCCCTAGCAGCTAGCAAAGTCCCTGTCATATTGTTAGGACTCAATAAATGTTTGTGGACTGACAGCCTCCAAGTAAGATGAGATGTATCAATGCTCTTGCCCCCCTGACCTGCAGCCAGCAATGTCTCTGGTAAGCTGTTGGGCTCAATAAATATTTGTTGACTGGCATACAGAAAAGAAGATTAAATGCATCAGTTTACTGAAAGTTTAAAATGGAACTTCTGTAAAAATATGTTACTGTGTTTTCTACTTTGATTAGACTGTATATTCAGGGATTTTAAAAAAGGCTTAAAAGATGACAAAAGATATGATAAAGAGTATCTAATTACCAACTACTTTACAGATGCAAATGAATTTTAAGCACAAGGTCACTGAAGCCAACAGCTCACAAACAATAAAGTAAAATAAATGAGATAGTTTAACACAAACAGAAGATCATAGTGGTTATCTATGCTATGTGATTAGTACATGATTTTCTCTTTAATCTACTAATGAAAATTTGCACAGTTTTAAATCAGGACCATTAAATGAATAAGACTGTCTTTGCCACACACCTTGCAAGCATCCTCTAAACCTGCATTGTACATCCCAGCATCAGATTTTCAGATATGGGGTGTGGGCCATCAGATACAGACTGATAACCTTAAGCTTAAATCCCAGTTTGCAACAGCTCCCTGTGCATGGTTTTCCAACTGTTTCAGATATATGTACTCATTCCCAGATAATTCTACACTCAGTGCACTAAGCCAAGAACTGAAGTGACTTGGCCTGCCTATTAATAATTTGCACCTAAGACAAAGACAGTAAATCTCTAGCACAGATAGAGTTAAGCCTCAGTTCCTCAAGCTTCTAATCCACTGTCCTTATGGTCATAAATTTTTAACGGATAACACTGGTAGCATGAATAAGTAGCTAATATGCTTAAAAAAGCACATCAAAGAGCTAGCACAGACAACAATCTGCACATATTCAAAAGAAACAAATTGTAGTTTAAGGCCTCTGGTTATGGGACTAATGTACAAGTACAGGCTGCCTCGTCTTTGCTGCTTCAAACTTACATACATGGAGGCTCACATTTCAGAGTGGATGCCACTTAAAATGACAGAGAAGCACAGAACAAAAGAAAAAGGAGCTGTCCATCTAGGATACTTCCTGCCAATCAAAACAGGTTAGAAGACGCCACATCATTTCAATCGCCTTCATAAGTAAGTTTGAAATCTTGCTACCCTTCCCCATTCATGATTCTGGTTCCAGTTCTCATGCAGCTTCAGGCAAAGTTTTCTTCCCAATTGTTTCCAGTGAGGACAGTTCCTTAACCCATAGATTGTAATAAGAATGAAAAACCATAAATCACAGATTAAGTGATTTTACTAACTTACCTTCAAAATACTCAAAGTTATTCATAAGTAATTCCTAATTTCTCATGAGACTCCAAAAAGAGGAACATTAAAAACAATTACATCTTACAATAGTTCATTTTTTTCACAAATACAAGTGCCTTTTTTCGTATGTCAAAGACCATTTAGAGCTTTTTGGAAAATTTTTATTTCTAATAACTATTTCCTATTTAAATCAAACTCTCAGATTTTTTTCATTATTACATTTCCTCAACTAAAAGACTATATTTAAATATTTGTGAATCCAGAATATTTCATTTTGATTTTGATGAATATTCCTGAAACTCTTAGTATTACACTTCTGAAAAGATAAATTTCAAAATTCTTTCTGGATTCTGAAAATTTCCTGAAACTGTCCTTGCTTTGTTTTTTTCTAATCTGCTTATTCTTAGAAGCTCTTGTTAAAACAAAAAGACTATACCCTTTCAGAAGTAAATCTCTCAGGTTAACCATTCTTTTAGGAGGAATAGTCCTATATGGCCTGAAAATTAATCACCCGGTGATCCCTCTTACAAGGGATTCAGCAAAGCTGATTCTTCATCATCAGTGCTCTAATCAAATACCCATAACCACGTGCAGACTGTATCCTAGATGGACAGTTCCCAATCTTCTGCCAGAAGATTGGGAAGACTAAAGCTTGACACAGATTTCCTGGGTGTTTGATCTTCACAAAGAGACTTGTTTTTTTCGGTTGAATTTCTATAGTAGCTGCTCGCAAATATGATGTGTGACTTTGACATAAGGTGGCCTTCTCATTCCCACCAGAAGACAAACCCTTAACAAAAGTGTGTTAACCTGGTCCCCATAAACTCTGAGAGGGTGAAGCAGATATTGTTGTTGCCCACCCAGATCTGCTGCCACCTCCATCCATTCTGCAGATCTGGGCATCCACCCCGTTTCTACATGCTTTGTTCCCAACTGCTTGCACACACAGCCTTCCTGGCGGAGGGGGCGGGGGGCGGGGGGAGGGAGTGTTCTTGGGCCATTGGCGCTGCCCAATCAGTATGGAGAGCTGGAAATGCTTGGAAAGTTACATCCCACCAGGATGGCCCATAGTCAGTGACAGACTGGTGCAGAAGTATTCAAGGAAATCTCCCTGCCTCAAGGCAGGATATATTCTGAGGTGCACTTACGCTCCAGAGCATCCCAGAGGATCATGCTGAGGCTGGGATTTCCCAAAAAATTGAACCTTTATTTCACTTCTTTCCTGTCTCTGGCCTGCTCCCACCACTCTTTTGTGCTTCTCTCCTTAGATCCTTCCCTAATGCACACAACCTGCTTCTGGGGACTCCAAACTAAGACAGAGGGCAGTCGCCAGAGGAGAAGGAGTAAAAAGGGGAAAAAAACTAGTATTTATTTATTTATACAGCATTATTCTTTCCAGACCCTGCACTAAGCACATTACATGTATTAACTCATTGGATCTTACTCAAGAGTAATTTAAAAAAACAACAACAACAACTCTAAAGCTAAGAAGGAGAAACATAAGGATATAGACACAAGGATCCTCTGTCCCTCATCCTCACTTCTGTCATCAGAAGGGCATTTTTCCATTCTGCCCCTTGTTTTCAAGAGTAATAAAAATAAAGGCATACAAATGCCCAACAGGTGCATGAAAAGATGCTCAACATCACTAGTTATCTGGGAAATGCAAATCAAAACTACAATGAGCCCAAGCTGGTTTGAGCATCGGCCCACGGACTGAAGGGTCCTGAATTCGATTCCAGTCAAGGGCATGTACCTTGGTTGCAGGCTCGATCCCCAGCCCTGGTCTGGGTGCGAGTGAGAGGCAACCAATCAATGTGTCTATCTCACATTGATGTTTCTCTCTCTGTGTCTTTCCCTCTCCCTTCCACTCCTCTAAAAGAAAATCAATGGAAAAATGTCCTCAGTGAGGATTAACAAAAAAACCCAGTGAGATATCACCTCACACCTATTAGAATTGGCTACTACTGAAAAGACAAGAAATAGCAACTGTTGGTGAGAATGTGGAAAAAAGGGAACCCTTGTTCGCTGTTTGTGAGAATGCAAACTGTTACAGCCACTATAAAAAACAGCAGAGGTTTCTCAAAAAAATAAGATTAAAAATA
The DNA here is from genome assembly GCF_000412655.1 of Myotis brandtii. Classification (NCBI taxonomy): domain Eukaryota; kingdom Metazoa; phylum Chordata; class Mammalia; order Chiroptera; family Vespertilionidae; genus Myotis; species Myotis brandtii. Next base: position 2,923,266 of record NW_005367209.1, read on the forward strand.
GAACTACCATATGATTCAGCAAATCCATTTCTGGGTATTTATATTTAAAAAACACATTAACTCAAAAAATATATGCACCTCCCCATGTTCATTGCAGCATTATTTACAATACCTAAGATATGAAAGTAACCTAGGTGTCCTTCTACATATAAAAAATTTTATATGAATGAATGGATTTTTTTATGTTGTATATATACTATGGAATATTATTCAGTCATAAAAAAGAATGAATGATGGACCTTGAAAGCATTATGCTGAGTGAAATAAGTCAGATAGAGGAAGATAAATACAATATGGTTTCACTTATATTAGGAATAAAAACAAACAACAATAAAAAACACAAGCTCATAGATACAAAAAAAACATATTTGTGGTTGCCAGAAGCAAAAGGTGGGATGGAGTATGAAATGAGTGAAGGAGGTAAAAAGGTACAGATTTCCAGTTATAAAATAAGTAAGTCATAGGATGTAATGTGTAATGTACAGCATGGTGAAAATAGTTAATAACAATGCATTGCATAATTGAAAGTTACTAAGAGAGTAGATCTTAAAAGTTCTCATCACAAGAAAAAAAATTATAACTATGTACAGTGATAAATATTAACTAGACTTGTCCTGGCAATCATTTCACAATATATACAAATACCAAATCGTCATGTTGTACAACAGAAATTAATATTCTGTAGTTCAATTATACCTCAATAAAAAAGAGTAATAATAAATATTAATTGAATTTTAACTACAAAGTGGCAGCCTAATATATATATAAAATCTCAATGCTGTGCAATAGGACTTGGGAACAAGAGGTTGAGAGAGCCCTGGCCAGTGTGGCTCAGTTAGTTGAGCATTGTCCCATGCACTGAGAGGTCAGGGCACATGCCCAGGTTGTGAGTGCAATCCTGCATGGGGTATACAGGAGGCAGCCTACTGATGGGTTCTCTCTCATAGATTTTAGTCTTTCTTCCTCCCTCTCCTCTCTAAAATCAATAAAAACATTTTTTTAAAAAAAAGAGGTTGAGAGAGAGTGTGTGTGTATGGATGTGTGTTATACTGCCTGAGGTTATACATTCGTGCTAGAGCTGGAATATGAATACCAGTCTGACCGATTCCTGAATCAATTCTTTTATCTACTACTACTAGAGACCCAGTGCACGAAATTCGTGCACTCGGGGGAGTCCCTCAGCCCGGCCTGCACCCTCTCAGAGTCCAGGAGCCCTCGAGAGATGTCTGACTTCCACGGAGGTGGGAGAGACTCCCGCCACTGCCACTGCACTCGCCAGCCATCAGCCTGGCTTAAGGCTTCTGGCTGAGTGGCACACCCCCTATGGGAGTGCACTGACCACCAAAAGGCAGCTCCTGCATTGAGCGTCTGCTCCCTGGTGGTCAGTGCACATCATAGTGACTGGTCATTTGCTGTCTGGTCGATTTGCATATTAGCCTTTTATTATATAGGATGCCATATGACTAAAAACAAAAATAAAACATTCCCTAAACAAGCAATTGAACATAATTTTCTAAGGTTCCTTATGCCATCATTTCTTTGCATCTAATCCCCCTAGAAGAAATGTCATGTTGAAAGGCTGAGTTAATAAAAATAACATTTTAAGACTTCAAAAGAAAAATAGATATGGCTCCTAGAAAAACCTGGAACAAACTGAAAATCAAGCCAGACAATGTATATGGTCAAGGGTTAAGAAATTAAAACAAAACAAACAACAACAAAAAAACTTGTATCTCAGTCCATGAACCCTGTATGAAACCTAGAGGTATTTTCCTGTGCCTCAGTTTACTCATTTGCTAAATGTGTGTCCTTCTTTAGCATGATGGAGCAAGGATTCTGGGAACTGAGAGTACTAAGAGAGGATGCTAGCAGTTCAGGAAGGGTACCTGTCTTGGAAAGAAAGTATGACAGTGTTCCTTGGGAAATGTACAACATTCCAAGCCATCTGAGTTAGAGAATTTGGTTTTGACACATTGATTATATATAGGCAAATAGTCTTGCTCCTTTGAAAAGCCACAACATAATGCCATGTCCTCTGTCTGAGAAATAGAAATTAAAATTATAGAAGACTGAGGAACTTCAAGAACATGAGGATGGCTCTAACGTGTAAAGGGATTTGATTCAATTTAGACATTCAGAGCCACTATCTCAGAAAGAAATTTCCCCACAAAAGAACACTAGCTGTTTGCAAACTGAAGAATAAAAATAAAGGAGGAATTATCAGCAGAAAACATACACACACACACACACACACACACACACACACACACACACACACACAATACTAATAAGAAATCAGTGCCTGGGCTCTACAGGATGAAAGTAGTAATCGTTTTTTTTTCTTTTCTATCCATGATGAATAAGATAATTATTATTCATCAATATATAGTTTTGCCTTTCTGCCATGAGAGTTGGCAGTAATTCGCATCAAGCATCAAGTGGTTGAATCTGGGTTAGCCTTGTGACTTGCTTTGACTCAAAGAATGTGGTAGAAGCCATGGTGTGCCAGTTCTAAGTATAGGCCTCAAGAATTCTTGTATGTTTCCATTCTCCCTCTTAAAATCATATGACCACTATTTGTATAAGCCTGACAAAACTTGAGAGTACCATGGCCAGTTGCCCCCACTATCATTGTAGTTAAGTCAGGAAACCTCCATAGTAGCACTGCCTAGCAGACGCAGCAACTAAGCACAGATGCTTGTGGGGGCCCAGATGGAACCAGAAAAACATCCCAGCTGAGCCCAGACTCATAAAATCATAACCTACATACATGGTTGTTGTTTGAAGCCACTACATTTGGGGTGGTTTCTTACATCTAAATAGCTATCTGGCACACATCTCCTCCTTTGTTTTTAAATTCTAATACTCTTTATGATTGACAATGTAGTTATATCATTTGCTTGAGAACAATTATTTCTATGTTACCTATGAATACTCATGTATAAAATAAAATGTCCAGTGAAATCAGATTTGAAAGGCAACGTCACATGGTATTTAAAATCATAGGTTCTCAAGTGGGACATGCAGGATTTGAATCTGAGATCTCTTGCTGACCTTGTGTAAGTTACCTCAACTTTTCTCATCTGGAAAACTGCAAAAAATAATAATGTACAGCATGTCATTTTATTATTGTGAAAATTAAATAAATATGCTGAAAGCCCTTAGAAAAGTGCCTCACATACAGTCAGCACTAAACATAAGCAAGCTATAATGGTTAACAGTTGCAAAGCTCTTCCTATCATACTAAATATGTATACTGCTACATACCATCTTTTTGGTTCTTATCGCTTCCCTGCAGTGTGGGTGGACAGGTATAAATGTATCTCCCTTTGATAGATGAGGAGATATGGGCTCAGACAATATAAGAGACATAACCCTAGTTGCTGTTTCAGAGACCAAAACTCTCTCACTGAAGTGCACTAAAGACCTGCCCAACCAAAACCCATACACAAAACATTGGCTGAGTAAAGTATGGTCTATTCACCCAATGGATTATGAGGCCACCATGACATACCAATTGACCTGAAGGGGTTTTCATTCAGTTTTATTGGGAGGATTAAAGCAAGATGCAGGAAAGTGTGTATGATATAATACCATTTTTATAGCACAAAGACAAAGAAATCTGTACTTATCTATGAATGTGTGTGTGGGAGTATACCTATACTTATATACCCACACACATTACTATCTATGTCTATATAATTGTGCCGTATTGTGAGAGCTTGAAAAAATTATGTAAGACACACAGTTGGTTGTGGCAATAAGAGGAGAAGTGAAATAGGGAGAAGAAACAGGGAGAGCATCTCCCCCCAAAAAACTGCACTAGAAAACCCTACAAGCACACATATAATACTATTTACAGAAATGGTTATGTAAAAATATAGATAAAGAATTTTTTTCAATCTGCAATGGCTAAATACATGGATGAGAAGGGAAGTTATACAGTCAAATAAGTTATACAAGATTCTCCATTGCATGGGAGTTGGTGTCCAAACCCCATGTTGTTCAAGGATCTACTGTACTCAATCTGCATTTTTACCATATTGTCCTGTCCTATTTATCCTACAAATAGGTTTCTTTTTTTTATTAAGTTTATTGGAGTAAGAATGAATAAAATTATATAGGTTTCAAATGTATAATTCTATAATACAGCATCTGTATATCTTATTATGTGTTCACCATCCCAAGACAAGTCTATATATCTTTATATTTAAAATTTTACATTTTAAAGTAACATTGCTTAAAATTGAGATTATTTTTTCTCTTTTTCAATGTATCTGACATGATGTGATAGAAAATATAAAAATATTATTACTTGTTCTACAGGCCAAAAAAGTAATAATTCTCCTAAGCCAGACCATTTTACTATTTTCACAGTAGAACTAATGTTTTTTTAAGGGTTTTTAAAAATATATTTTTATTGATTTCAGAGAGGAAGGGAGGGAGAGAGAGAGAGATAGAAACATCAATGATGAGAGAGAATCATTGATTGGCTGCCTCCTGCATGACCCCCACTGGGTATCAAGCCCACAACCTCAGGCATGTGCCCTTGACCAGAATCAAACCTGGGACCCCTTGGTCCAGAGGCAGACACTCTATCCACTGAGCCAAACCAGTGAGGGCACAGTAGAACTAATTTATCTCTTTGCAATAACCTCAGGGTAGTTAAAGACCCCTTGTATTTGATTCAATACTTAAACTGCATCCATCTCTTTCACCAGTTTGGCCCAGATTCAACCTTTTCAACTAAAATAAGCCTCTCCCATTTCTGTGGAATTGGAAAGAAGAAAACAATTTTCTGTTAATCATTCTGAGGCCTACAACACTTATTTCATATGTTTACTGAGGTACAATGTACACATGGTAAAGAACTCTAACTTCGCACAGTTGCATGGATGTTTACTTGTGTATACACCCATGGTACCACCATCCAGACTGAGATGTAGAACATTTCCATATCACCCCAAAATTCCCAGGTGCCACTTTCCAACACTACCCTCCCCGGAAGGAAAGTGCGGTACTATTATGATCTCTATCACTGTTCTGCCTTTTCTTAAACTTCATTCAAAATGAATCATATGTATCTTTTATACCTGGCTTCTTTCATTTAATATGATGTTTATGAAACTCCATCCATATTGTAGCATCTATCAACTGTTCAATTTGTCTTTTGTTGATAGACAATTGGGTTGTTTGCAGTTTGGGTATATTACACATAAAAATGTGAATGAAATTTTTTATAACTGTTTTCTGAAGAAAAAATACATTCATTTATCTTAGGCTCTTATGGTAGACACATGTATTATTCTAATAAATACTAATAAAAAGTTTTCCAAAGTGTTATAACCAATTTACACTCCCACCAGCAATGCATAAGAGTTCCAGTTATCTACATCTAAACAAAACTTGGTATTGTCTATCTTTTTAGTTTTTATCATTCTGCTGGGCATGCAGCTTATCTTTACCTTGGTTTAAAGTATATGTCATTATAAATGTTCTGTATTTAATTTCACAATAAAAATTCTCCAATATAAAATATATAAATCTGATCTTAATTAGTAAAAACCCTTTCTTTCAATTCTTCAAATATTAGAGAATGAAAGCATTTGCATCATTTAATTTTGAGGCAATGCATAAAATAATTAGGAAATTAAAATTATACTGTACAAATACACTATTAACAGTACACTACTTTTTAGTACTAGATCACATTTGCTTTCAATTCTAAGACAATAGCTAAAAACAATTATGATTAGCTGTTAGTATTTGACCTTATTGTTAAGTTTTGGGAAGGAAAGTATTCTTGGTTTCTGAGTCTATAGTCAAGTTACAAAGCATTCCTATGTGTAATGCATAGTCTTCATGAATAAAATGAGTAGTTTTTAGAAATTAAAGTGATTGGAAATCAGATCTGTGGTTAAATAATGTAACCACTGCAAAGCATATGGCTGTCTCCTTAAAATTTCTATTTATACCCATTGGATGACAACCACTAGGCAGTGCATGGTTCTCTGAGCCCAAGTTACAGAGGCCTAAAAATATATTTCCTGGCTTCCACCAGGAACTGGCAGAGTCTCAAAAAGGAGTTCGAGGCTTGGCTAAAATGCAGCTATTCTTTCAGACCAATATTGTCTGCATTAGGGAATGGCTAGGTCCAATTAGTACATGAGGAAGAAATATGTATCCCTGTGTTTGAATAGTTAACCTTTTCCCAGTTGCACCTGTGATCTAAGGCACGCTTTAGGGATCACTGGCCATCAGCCTAGCACATGCTTTAGAACTTAAAGCAGGTTCCATCCACTGTCTTATCCACAGTAAACATTGGGCTTGCTTCTAGAGTTTCCCATGGGAAGGACCCCATCTCTTATCACAGTATTTTACAGTATTTCAGCACAATATTAGGTTATGATATTTTTCAGGTGTTTCAGTCTTGAATCACCACCTCATCACCTGATCTGCCCTCTAGGAAGTTCAGTGAAATCCTGTCACCAACCCAGACATAGCAAATGTGGGTGGAAGGCAATTGGCCACTGATTCTCCATTTTCCTCCAAAGGCCATCCCCCATCCTACCTCCTTAGCTTCAAATGACCTGGCTTCACATCTACCCACTTCACTTTGCACACCCCACTTTAATGGCCAGTATTTACATACCACAGTTGAAACTGAGACAACATTCACCAAGCAGACACATTCTCTCTCTTCTGAAAACCAGGTTCCTTTTATGATATTTTTTAGGTATTTCAGTCTTGAATCACCACCTCATCACCTGACCTGCCCTCTAGGAAGTTCAGTGAAATCCTGTCACCAACCACACAACCTTGTCTCTATTCCTGAAGCTAAAATCTGCCTTTTCTTTATAACAAAAAATCATGTTTCTCTTTCCTTTAAAATATCTGTTGTCTCCTCTGAAATTGTCATTCCTCTCCCAACTCTCTTAAGTCTACTTATTCCCACAATGATGCAAATCTGGGTGGAAGGCAATTGGCCACTGATTCCCCATTTTCCTCCAAAGCCCATCCCCCATCCTATCTCCTTAGCTTCAAATGACCTGGCTTCACATCTACCCGCTTCACTTTGCACACCCCACTTTAACGGCCAGTATTTACATACCACAGTTGAACCTGAGACAACATTCACCAAACAGACACATTCTCTCTCTTCTGAAAACCAGGTTCCTTTTCCATCACCTTCCTTTCTCTTACACAACCTTGTCTCTATCCCTGGAGCTAAAATCTGCCTTTTCCTTATAACAAAAAATCGTGCTTCTCCTTCCTTTAAAATATCTATTGTCTCCTCTGCAATTGTCATTCCTCTCCCAACTCTCTTAAGTCTACTTATTAGGCCCTATGCCATTATCTCTTACCTCACCTCTGTGTCTCAGTCACTCCACCCTTTCATATTTCCCTGCACTAAACCCTCTTCACTTCACAAATCTTTCCCTTTCAATTAGAGAATCAAGTGTGTGTTTGCACTGGCCTTCAAGACACTCCATAGTAAGTCTGACCATACTGACCTCCCACTTCTCTTGCTCCTTGGGTTCAAATCATCCCTTTCTGAGAGGAGCTGCCTGTGCCACACTACAAAGACCCTGCTCCCAGGCCAAGGTAAGTGAGCACTTGAAACCATTTATCCTCATCACATCTGACTAGAAAGGAATGGACATCTAGCCCTTGGAATCTGGCATGGAGGCTCAGGGACCCTAGGGCCGTGGTCAGCAAACTGCGGCTCGCGACCCACATGCGGCTCTTTGGCCCCTTGAGTGTGGCTCTTCCTAAGCCTTAGGAGTACCCTAATTAAGTTAATAACAATGTACCTACCTATATAGTTAAGTTTAAAAAATTTGGCTCTCAAAAGAAATTTCAATCGTTGTACTGTTGATATTTGGCTCTGTTGACTAATGAGTTTGCCGACCACTGCCCTAG